>NC_142497.1:15134557-15304557 GCF_965113065.1 Corylus avellana
ATCTAGTTATATATAATAACATATTATTAATTTGCTACCTATAGATTGTATATAGTTATATTCTATATTGTATAATATGTCTTATATAGTTACGTATTATATATTTATACTATAGACATATTTCTAGAGGTTGTTACAAATTTCGGGCTTGAATTCTGCTCGAATCATACATTAAAGAATTTAACAACTTATCTCGAGGTCGAGTTCGCACGAGATGAGCCGAGCTTGAACAGATGCATTTCATAGCTCGATTCAAATAAGCATCCTAGTAAACGAGTCAGTCTTGATATCCTAAAGCTCAGCTTGATTCGGCTCGATTATAGCACTAATTGATTCCTTCGGGCTGAGCGTGAGGCAAAACGGGAAGACAACTTGTTTTTCTAAATATTGCTATATATGTTGGGTCTTTAACGTGAGAAGAAAGAGAAAAGCAAGAGTTTTCAAAAAAAAAAAAAAGAGAGAGAAAAACATGAGACTAACGTGAACCAGCGTACAAGAAGAATTAAAAGCAAGCCAAGGAAGGAAATAGAGGAAGTTTTACATTTACACAAAATCTCCTCGTTCTTTGTTATTTTCAATTTCTTTTCCTTATTTGATAAGGGTTTGTTGTTAATTAGTACTTTGATTATAAATTTTGTTCTCATGATTATGAGTATCTAGTTAATTTTCTAGATAGTACCATGCGTGAAGCTTAATATCTTTAGTATGTGTTCTTGGGATGATTTTGTTCGTACTTTATGGACTTATGGATTAATGATTGAATGTTGAAGATGATTTTAATTTAATAGAAATTTCATATTGACAAAATTATTTTAATTCATTATGATTTTTGTTTATATCAAATTCTTGTTATGATTCGAAAATATATTGAATGCTTAATTTATTTTGTAACATGTTATTGAAATCAAATTCTCAATTAACCCATGTTCAATTTATTTTTCACTTAATTAGTGCTTGATTGCTCAATCTTTCGATTATGATAGTTGATTTCTACCTAATAGAGTTAAAACTACATATCTCCAGAATATGTAAAAGAATGTTAGGTGGATCTTTGAACCCCTAGTATTTTCCAATTATGTTTCTTTAACTCCAGTTTAATTAATTTAATTTTACTTTATATTTCTGTAACGCCCTTAAAATTGACCTTGGCCAGCCTGGCAAGGCTACTGGCAATTACCCAAGTTTAACCAATTGGTGGCTAAATAGGGAACCGCCCCTCTAGGCATTATCAGAGTTAATACATAGGAAGGTGAAATAAATCTAAGAAATCTATAAATCATTATGGTATAAGTATAATCCTTAATTTAAAGACATAGAGCAACTACGATAATATAAGGCAAACCTGATAACAGTCTGAAGATCTTAAAACAAAGTCTGTAGTGACAACCATACCACTCTTTGGTTCTAGGAACGAACTCCCTAAAAGAGTAATAACCGCGTAAGTCTAACAACTTAGTAAGTAAACCTCACAATTGGGCATGACATGAGCTTATTATTATTAAGCAGAAATAAACATGCATCTTTTAGTAAACATTGGAAATGAGGTGTTGTCTCCGTTAATACATCAGGAAAATATCGTTCGGTTTAATAAAGGATAGTGTACTCCCACAGGCAATTGCCTAAGTATTGTAATGCAGAAAACTAATGTTTTATAGGTCGTAACTATCATATATGGTCTACCCGAGATATTACACATAGTGAACAAAGTTGGAGCTGTCTCAAGGAACCTATAATATAATACCAGTATCCCAACCATTGTATGCTACCGTCCATTACTAGCAGCTCGACCAAGTCCGACCTCGGATGGCGCACGCTACTAATGATGTATGTTCTGTAGTGACCAACCATTACACAATAGCTGTGCCGGTCACAAATAACCATTGGATCCAAGGCCCCATATAACAATACACACATTTGACCATAGAATTAAATTTATATAGTAAGCTCATGGTCATTACTCTGCATGTACCGGTGTACCATGTCATACAATACATCTTATCAACTGGTTATTAAAGCATTTACCAAGTTATTTCAAAAATATAGACATGATCATATCATAAGCGTGGTCAGTCAGCTGACATATCCCACGTTTTTAAGGAAAGTGTTTGTAAATGTTTATTTACTTCATTCGCTCGCTCAAGTCTTCCGACATCACGATTCTCTACTATAACGAAACATTACTCATCGTTATAAGCAGTATTTGAGAACTCTACGAGGTTCCATCTAACGAAAAGGGCTAGTAAAACTTTTGTAAACATTTACGGGGCTAAGGGGCGTGTAACCAGCTTTCTGGTAGAGCGCTCGCTCCCTAGGGTGAGCGTTCGGCCAAGGACCTAGGGTTTGGCCAGATGCCCCTAAAATGGGTTTTAGGCTTCTATCCAAGGCTATGGGTTGATATTTTCTTTCCTAGGCTCAAAACAAACACACATATCACAAGAAAATAAAACACAAATAATCAAAGAGGTGTTTAAAAGCCTTTTGAAAACATTCTTGGTTTTGTTAAGAAATTGGAGCATCCAAGTGCAAAACATATTATCATGCAACATTTAAAGAGAATAAGGGTGGGTTGAAAACCTTTCAAAATCATTCTTGGTTTTACAAGAAAATGGTACAAGAACTTATTATGGCATTTTTAAAACTTGTAACATTAAGAGAGTAATAACAACAATTAGAAAAGCATGAAAGAATGATTAATAAGTCACCTTAGAAGATAGCTAGAGCTCCACACTTCCTCATTCTCTAAGAACAGTCACAAACCTCACAAACTCTCAAAAATCAACCCAGCAGGGTTTCTCTAGGGCTCAAAGGGTAGAATGGGTGGCAAAGGGCATGGGAATTGGGGTATTTATAGAGTAGAAAAGCGATGAGCTTCGCAGGAGAATTTCTGGAAAGGTGCAAGCGCTCGTGTACTATTAGGTCGAGCGCTCCTCTACTATTCACTACGGGTTAAAAATACTTTTTTAAGCGTGTGATTTAGGTGTTGTCCAAGAGTCTGAAAATTGGTCAACAAGTGCTCGCGTACTGTAGTAGCGAGCACTCGTGTACTGTTCACAAAAGGTAAAAAAATGCTTAGATGTACGATTAGATATTGCACAATAGGTATTGTATTGTTTATGCGAGCGCTCGTGTGGTCCCCTGGGCGAGTGCTCGCCCAGTGAGGGTATTTTGGGCTTTTGCTTGCTAAAAGGCTTTAAGGGCTTGGGTTAATCAAAGAAGGTTTAGGCCACGTGTTTTATGGCTTTGTTTTAAGGAATTATTAGCCGGTTAAGAAATTTTTTTTCCCTTTAATAAGTAATCATTTATCGGGGTATTACAATTTTACTCAATTGCCCCATTTTTTAGTAGAAAAACAACAACCAAGTCATTTTACTTTTCAACACAATAATAAAATTTTCATTTTAGTATCTACCGTTTCATGTGAATCCACCTCAATCTTACTAAAAATTTATTATTTAATTTGTAATAGTCTGCACTTGGGTTTTTAATCTTTATATTATTCAGTCTTTAAATTCATTACGGCTACAAAATGCTAATTCATTATGTTGTGTGAATACAATCAACGGCAGTTGCTGCTCAATGAGTGGGCTTTTTCGTGACTTTCCTGTGGTAGTTCCCAAGAAAATTCTCAACCCAAACAGTTCCTTCTTTTTTTCCTGAGCAATCCTAACCTTTAATATTAAAAGTCAACGCCAACACATTTGGTAAATTTGCAACAAAAGATACATCCAACTTTCTCGCATTATTTCTCTTTCGTTGAACTGATTTCAATTTCATCATGGCTAAAGATAAATTCAAACTGTTGCAGTCAAAAAAAGAAAAAGAAAAAAGACAAGGCCCTGCAAGAGCGCAGAATGGAATAATCGTATCACATACCAAAAAGGTCAACCTCTTCATATGTGTAAATTTTAATTCTCAACACTTTTTCTTTTTTCTTTTTTTTTTTTGTAGAAAATGAATAATTAAAAAAAAAAATTTACTACATCTTTTTCTACATTTTACATTTGCTAATAAATTGAAACGAAAAAAATAAAGAACAGATTTTCTGTGAAAATGAGTAATTAATTAATTTTTTCTTTTCTTTTTGTAAATGTATACATTTGCTTGATTTTTGGTTTCAAGCAATTTTTTTGTTCCTTAAACTTGAGTTTCTTATTTTTATTCTTTTATACACTTCTTAATTAAATTTGACCTTTTAGTATAATTTCTCTTCATAGTTTTCCTTTCTTTTTGTACATTTGAGTTTATTTTTTGGTATATGAATAGTATTATAAAACATATACTTCTATATAAAGACTTATAAATTTTAGGGTAAAGTCCACTTAACCCCATCAAACTACCACCCCAATGACAATTTACCCCACAAACTAACAAAACAATGATAATGTACTCCCCAATACTAGTAAAATGATGAAATTACCCCTGTAAAATTTTCAATAAGACAAAAATACTCTTGAAAATTTGAAAAAAAAAAATCAATTTTAGTATTTTTCTTTTCATTTTAGTAAGGGTAATTTCGTTATTTTTTTAAAATTATGGTTACATTGTCATTATTTTGGTAGTTTGTGAAGTAAATTGTCAAAATTGATAGTTTGAGGGGTAAATTGTCGTTGAAGTAGTAGTTTGTGGGGGAAAAGTAGACTTTGCCCCAAATTTTATCATAAATAAATAAATAGTTAAAAAGTTCACTTTTTATGTTTTATTTTAGAATTCTCTAGATAAAAATCTTGGCATACACCCACTAAATAGTTCGGGATTTATTTGCCGAACTTATAACTTTCTTCAAATTAAACCCACAATTTTTCAATTAACACCAACCTACCTCCTTGCTGTCTCCCAATCACCATTCCAAACACATTTTCTCTGTATTCTTCACCTTATGGAAACCCACCTGACAAATAAAGACTTGACCAATTGAAAAAAAAAAAAAGAAAAAAGAAGTATTTTCATTATTTCATATATTCATATTCCATTTTCTGAAATAAGCTACCAAACCCTTTGAATTGCCCCTTCTGCAAGAAAATTCAGCCTACGTTCTTCTTGCTTTCAACTCGCACAAGTTTGGCAGAAAGGCATTACAAAAAAGTCAAACTTTACCAATCTTGTACTTTGATTGGCAGTGTATTTATAAGTTTTTTGTACTCAATCTTTATGCCCAAATGCTTCCCTTCTCTGCAAACTCTACGTGGCCTCTCGTCGTTGATACTAATGTTGATGGTGGTGTGAATTTGAGGTTTAGCTTTAATTTAAGCTTAATTTGCTGAAGAAGAAAAGGCGAAACAGCTTATTTGGTTGATCATTTTCTTTCTAAACAAGATAGTGAGTACGATACCGTTGTCTACTTAGTTCATTTGTCTGTTTCTTTTTCTTTTTTTGTTTCATTTTTTTTTATAAATATTGCTTCTTGTTGTATTGGACTTTCCTGGGTAGACACTCTTGTTCTTGGGATTCGGGTTTGACAAATTTTAATTATATAAACTGCGGAATATATATAGTTTTAATTTATTATTATTATTTTTTGGGGGGCAATGTTTTCCTTTACTTAATTTTGGGGATTTGGGGTTTTAGATAGCTTATTTGATGGAAAGGAATAAGATTATATGGAATATGTGAGTTTCAGAGTTTGGGCCCTCCTTTGGTTCCCGGCTATAGTAAATTTTACGAAACTTTACTTTATTTTATGAGGTACTAAGTAATTTTTAATGTCCTCTTAAATTTTAAAAATTTACAGTTTAAAATTCTAAACTTTTAGCCTTTAACCCCTTTCAATTACCTCTTATTATTTATCTTAAAAAAATTACCTCTTATTATTTAATATTTTTATTAACTTAAATGGCTAGTATGTAGCAGCTCTACTAGCTGCTTCTCTCGCAACCTCTTTACAACTAGAAAAATTCACTATAGAAGGAGACTCTTTGATTGTAGTTTTAGCTCTTAGATCTACAGCATCCTTCCAATGTTGTAGATTGGCATATTGAGCATTTAATTTCAGACACTATTTCCCTTCTCCCAGCCTCCTTTCTTTGGGAGGTTAAAAAATGCAAACTTTTGCGCCCTCATGTAGTATATTGGGATGCAACAAGAGTTATCTCAACTGCATTTCCACCTTTTTCTCACCCCTCTCTCCATCCTCATTTGTAGTAGCAAAGATCCTCCTCCTTCTCTTCCCTCTTAGCGAGGGCTTTTGTTTGTTTGTTCTTTCTCTATGAAACAGTTTGTTAAAAAAAAAAAAAATTCTAAAAATACAACGTACTATGAATTTTTTTTTCTATAATAAAAGTGTATTTTCTTATTTTTGTTTCAGAATTTCCGATTGGAAGGGACTCACATAACAGAATTTTGCAGGGCGAATTTTTAAAGTTTAGGAAGATATTAAAAATTGTTTAATAATATAGCTAGGAATAAGTGAAATTTGTCCTAATAAAAATTTGAATAGTCAGAATGTGGGGTGCAATGCGCGCTGTGCCAGAAACGCAGGGGTAGCCATTTTCCGCGGCAGCAAAGCCGGCTTTTAAATTGTGAGTTAACAAGTGAAGGTAACGCGTTTGTTGACATCTCCCTCAAATATTTTACTCAAAACTCGTTAATATAAGCGTTTTGCCCATGTGACCTTTGATGCATTTCTCATGGGGTGCTGCTTCCCTTTCACTTTTCATACCTTTTTCCCACTATTTTTCTATATATATATAAACGCACACGATCCATTGCTCTTCCTCTTCATCTTCCTCATTGTGAACTTCTCAAACTCTTCTTCAACCGTTTGATCTTTTGCTGATTTGGGTTCCTCGTATTGGTCAGTGTGAAGCTCATATATGTGGTATACGAATTTCCTCTTCTTCGTTTGACTGAAATATATTTGCTTTGAAACTGTGTTTTTTGTAGGTTTGGCACGAACCTAAGAAATGGGAAATCAGGCGATGAAAAATGGGGATTACTTGGAAGGGATGCTCAGTGATTATGTCGGCGGAAAGGCGAGGATGAAAGCTCAGAAGGGTGGCTCTTCTCGGCTTGTCACAGCGCTCACTTGTCTCCAATTCGCCTTCGCATTGTACGCAACATTCCTGTTGTATTACATGAGCCCTTCAATAGATTTGCGGACCAAACCAGATTTTACATGGGCCACCCGAATCGCGCAACAATGGAAGAATTTCATTGTTATCCCGCACGTTGTCGGTCGGTACCAAGAATCCTCTGCTCTCGATTTTGTTCAACCGATTGTGAGTCCGTCGGAAGTATGCGAGCATGAGAAGATAGATTTCACGCAGAAGAAGTCAAATGACGCGCAAATGATCAAGCTGAAGAGAGAGCTTTACAGTGAAGTATTGGGATTCCAGAGCAAGAGCGCCGGCACAGAAACTCTTGCTGAGCTATTGGCAATGAAGTCCAAGTGGGATTTGCGAGGCCCCAAAAGGGCGAAAGTCACGGTCATCTTGAACCATTTCAAACGGAAAACGCTCTGCGCCCAGCTTGATTCTTTGCTTCAACAGACGCTTCCTTTCCACCATGTTTGGGTGCTTTCATTTGGGAGCCCGAATGAGGTTTCCTTGAAGAGAATTGTGGATAGCTATAATGATTCGAGAATCAGCTTCATAAGTTCAAGCTATGATTTCAAGTACTATGGAAGATTCCAAATGGCTTTGCAGACGGAGGCGGATCTTGTGTATATCCTCGACGACGACATGATTCCGGGAAGGAAAATGCTACAGATTTTGTCGCATGTGGCCGGGACGGCCAAGTACGAGAACGCCGTTTTGGGCAGTATCGGGAGGATTTTGCCGTTCAGGCAGAAGGACTTCACATTTCCGAGCTACAGAAAGTTTCGGTCCAAGGAGGCGGGCCTTTATTTGCCCGACCCGGCTTATGATATCACGGTTGATAAAATTGTCCAGGTGGACTTTCTTTCCAGCTCTTGGTTCTTGTCGGCCGAGCTTGTCAAGACGCTTTTCACTGAGACCCCCTTCACCTTTGCCACCGGCGAAGATCTTCACCTTAGGTATGTCTTTTTTCTTTCTTCTTTTTATTTTTTATTTTTATTTAGTCAGAATCATGAACCTTGATTGGTATTTTCTAGTACTTTGATATTTATTTATTTATTTTTTTTTTTTTTTACATTGAATTTCCATTCAATCTCCCTCCAACAAGAGCTAGAAGTACAAATTTGCCCTCGGCCACAAGAATTACGTTCTTTCACCAATTTAAACTTCTTATGTTTACATTAATCTCTTATATATGCTAAAATATGGATGACCTTATTTATATATTTTAATTGCATGAAAAATATACTTACTTGCTATATATATATATATACATTATGGAGATACATCAATATCACAGCGAGTGATTAATCTTAAATGAACTCAAATTGAAGTAGATTTAATTGTGAATCACTTATTCCCTCTAATTTACCAAGTGATTTGTAATGTCATTCTAAAACTTTAAAAAGTTGCAATCGATGTAAGCTTTTTATCTATGAGCTGCTTTGAGTTAGCAAAACTGGCAAAAATACTTCCTTTATACAATAAAAATTTCAGAAAAAATAAAAAAGAAAGTGAAAATAATAAGGCTTTATAGCTTGCCGGTGCTGGAGTCTGGCGTGACCCATGGCATAATTAAAGGACATAATTGTATTTTTATAAATTTTATAAGTCTATAACGGAAATTTTTAATTTTATAAGTCTATAATGATTTTTTTTTTAAAAAAAAATCTTCATGTTACCTTCCTAATTAAAATGTACTTATATCTTATATTTTTTAATGAAAATTAATTTTTTTTCTTTACTTGTTTGTTTATTTATTTTGGCATTTTCTTCCCGATCTTTATCTCTTTAATTAAATTTATGGCTTGAATGTAAGATTATTGTATGTCTCATTTTCTCTAACACTACCATAACAAAGTTACAATAACTAAGTTATAATTTCAACTAATTTTTAGAAATGAATTTGTCAGTCTCACTTAATATTTGATTATCTAGTTAATTATTTAGGTCATCGATAGCAGAAGGTGATGGTAGCACGTTAGATGGATGATGCTATTTTTTTTTTCTTCTTGTAATATGATTGGGCAACTAACTTGATCTCTCAGTGAAGATTAAGTTGAAAATCGACTGGGAAAAAGCATTGGAAGTACTACTGTTAGGCACTTACAGTATTTTAGATTCGAATCTTAATCGTGCCTTCTTTCATTTCTGGCATAGTCAACTTTTGGCATTATTATTATGTTCTTTTTTTAAAAAAATGAACTTCGTAAAGGAAAAGTGCAAGATATTAACATAATAATTAATATACCCTGCCACTAGCACTTCTCAATTTATTTAGAAAAGCTATATAATATAGTCAAACTAACCCCGATACATGCAAAACTCAGTTGAAGAAAGCCATAGAATAACAGCTACAATAGTGAAAATATATATAGGGTAAACTCCAAGGGTCTGCTCAAGTTGTAAGAGTATTGATTTTATTCACATTTTAATCATATCTAAGGTTCGAATATTCTTCATTACAAATAAGATTTTGGGGTTACAATCGTTGGTGAAATCGAAGTCTTACCAGATTTGCATAAGGGAGCGGTTTGCACGGGTCCAAAATTTATTCGATAAGAGGTTGATACACCATCCCACTTGAAAAGTTCCCATCATTAAAATTAAAATTAAAAAACAAAATTAAAACTATATAAGGTTGTCAGATTTTTGGAGCTACGATTATTGGTGAAACCGGAGTCCTAGCTACCTGATCTTTGCAAGATTTTGAAGCTTGCTTGCCCGATAAGAATGGATACATGACTCTGCCTTGGAAGGGTTTTCAGTCGTTTAAAAAAAAACTATAGTAGGTTGTCAGATTTGGATCCATTTTTGTTAGTAATCTTTGTCACAATTTTTAATTAAATATTGACATATAGTCTTTCTCACGGTTCTAATCTTCTTCTTCTTCTATTAAATGAATTATGAGCAGCTATACACTTCAAAAGTACAGAAATGCTGGCTCGTTTGTTGTTCCAGTTGACCCGCACGACAAGGAAACATGGGGCGACAGTGAACACCGGCTTGCTTATGTCTCCGAAACCACTGTAATCTTCAAAGACATCGTTCAAGTACGAGACGACCAATGGTGGAAAGCTCTTTCTACTGGCTATATCACCCAGTGGGCTGCAATGCATCCTCAAAAAATCGACGCCCTCTTCTACGCCCACTCTATCGACGAGGTCAAAGCCCTCGCCCCCCTTCTCGAAAAGTTCCGGTCCACCGTCGGGAAAAAGGCCTACATCGCGGTCTCCGGAGGCGACTTCTGCGGTTGCGAAGACGCTGCAACCGCTCTCAAGTGGCCCAAGTTGGTGTGCAAAGAACGGAGGTTTAAGATATTTGATATGGCCGTCGGAGCTGTGTCTGGAATTTCCAAGTCGGAGGTGCCGCTGCTGAATGCAGTCTACTCTAGCGTGAAGGGTTTGATCAGAATTCATAATCCCAGCGTGGTGATCACAGTGGCCGACATTGATCCTAATGTGAAGAAAGCTTTGAAGATGGCAACGGAAACTAATTCCAATGGGACAACTCTTGTTCTTTTACCAAGACCCTCCGTTTCAAAGGTTCTTTGGATGGCTGATCTACGATCAACAGCCTTGCCAAGTAAGATTAATTAATCCCACCTTTCTCTTCTTCGATCAATGTTTATTTTATTTTATTTTATTTTTTATTTTTGAATTTTTTGAATTTTATTTTTTTTAAACTTCACTTACACCTCCACCAAAAAGACCAGAATATTTGAACCGAAGGGGAGCCGGTCCTTACACTGTGCGTGTTTGCCAAAGCATTCCAAAAAAAAATCCAACTATTCCTCTCAAAATCAATTTTAACATTTTTACTTTTTACATTACATCAATTACTTTTTATTACTTCTCAAATAAAAAAATCACTATAAAACAAATTTAACAAATTTTTTCATGTTTTCATACAAAATATTCTTACTTCATTTTTTTTTTTTTTTTTCACATCAATCAAATATGTTACCGTTCCAATTCACTTCATTTTTCAAGTCATTTTCCAGACACACCATAAGGTGGGGGAAGGTACTTGAAAGGGCAGGCTCTCCTCCGGTTCAAATGATTTGAACTAGAGATGATTTAAATTCCCTCAAGAAGTATAAGCATTTTACAATCCTGACTTTGAAGTTTAAGAATTTGTAATGTTAATATGTTTCAATTCCTTTTAATTTCACCCATTTTGTTTGTTAAAATGCTTCCATTTTTTAACCAAAAAAAAAAAAAAACCTGCTGACGGCTGGCCGTAAGTCACTAGAAATTTCCTTTTTTTTTTTTTTTTTTAATAGGAACAATTTGATTACATGAAATATTGATATTGTACATTTGTAAACTTTAACGTTATGATTACAAAATGGCTTATGGTTCCAAATACCTAATCCAAGTTAGCCCAATTATTATTATTATTATTATTATTATCAAAGGAAGCAATTATATATTATTATTATGTAATTAATAAAGTAACCAACTTTGTTACATGCAGATTGGAACCGCATGAGGATCTCTGTGAACATTATCACCCAAAATCGAGTTCATTCTTTAAAAAGGCTTCTCAAATCTCTGAGCAATGCCTACTATGTCGGCGACGATATCCCTATCAGCTTCAACGTGGACAGCAAAGTGGACGAGGCAACAATTAAACATATAAACTCATTCCAGTGGCCTCACGGCTCCAAAATCGTGAGGCGGAGGATCATTCAAGGAGGGCTGATCCGAGCCGTCAGTGAGAGCTGGTACCCATCATCGGACGACGATTACGGCCTCCTCCTTGAGGACGACATCGAAGTCTCTCCCTACTACTATCTATGGATCAAATACGCCCTCTTGGCCTACCAGTACGACCCACAAGTGTCTCTCCCGGAGCTCTCTTCCATTTCCCTTTACACTCCTAGGATTGTTGAGGTTGTCAAAGAAAGACCCAAATGGAATCCCACAGAGTTTTTCAAGAACACCCACCCAAACACGCCTTATCTCCACCAATTGCCCTGCAGCTGGGGCTCTGTTTTCTTCCCCAAGCAATGGAGAGAGTTCTATGTGTACATGAACATGAGGTTCACTGAAGATGCCAAGGCAAACCCAGTTCAGATTCCCAAGTCTAGAACAAATGGGTGGCAGGCTTCGTGGAAGAAGTTTCTGATTGACATGATGTATCTCAGAGGCTACGTTACTCTGTATCCCAACTTTCCTAATCAGGCAAGCTTTTCCACGAACCATATGGAGCCGGGGGCTCATGTTAGTGCGAAGGACAACGTTGTTAGGCACGACAAGACAGATTTTGAGGTGCCCTTGTTGAAGGAAGACTTCCGGGGACTGTTGCCGGGTGGGAAGTTTCCTCCGGCGTCGAGATTGCCGTCGCTGAACCTCTTCAATCAGCCAGTTTCTCTCAAGGGACTCAAGGCGGCTGGGACCAAGTTGGGGCAGGATGTACTTAGATGTGACAATGTCACTGAGGTTGTTGTTGTTGATCACGGAACAGGTCTGCCACTGCGCTGTGCAAAATTCTAAAATTTTTAATTGTTTGTTACCAATTTATTCTTTCTTTTCTTTGTTTTTTTTGTTTTATAAAACAGATAAAAGGGTGGGATACTGGTTCTTCCTGTTCCTTTTGATCAGTGAGGAACTCAATTGTTCTATTTGTTTCTGTAATGCAGCCAAAAGTTGCTTGCCCAATTTCCAAGAAAAAGGGTCCTTAAAAGAACTCTCTCTCTCTCTCTCTCTCTCTCTCTCTCAAGAAGATAATGATTCAGCAGCTACAAATTCAAACAAGACCAAGATCAAAACAGAAAATTCAAAATCAAACCCATTTGTTTAGATAATGATCGATGCATATTTGAATCGTCGTAATCTTGAATCCATTAGATATCCACACAATACTTTCTGCCGTGAATTACGGATTGAACAGCAGCAATCCAGCAACCATTTGGTGAACCTGGTGACTCACAATAATTCATCTTAGGACAGCACTAACCTTGTCGAGAATAGTTTACTATACAAATAAAGTTATAACTACTAAAATCTTATTATGTACGTATAATTTCCAAGTTAGCATAATTTATGCATTAAAATGCGGATTGACCTTAATAATACATTTACTCACTTCAACATTAAAACCATTTTGTATTCGTAGTCTCAAAGTCAATTCCGATACATATTTGTTCAAATTCATGTCATTCTCTATGATTTTTCTGGAAGGTTTGTGAAACAAATTTTTCATATACTTATTATATTACTTATTATTAAGTTGTGGACTTCCGTATTTAATTTTCAATAGAACTCTTGGATGTTTTTCAAATTAGTAGGTTTTGTGGACTTTTGGAAGTGGCATTCCACTACGATGAAGATACCGAAATAATCTATTTAGTCAGGTTTGATTAGAATAGTTGGTAGTATTTTACCTTGTAATTTTAGTTTTGGAAATCTCTGTGTTGGTAATTGATATTAGTGATTATTGTATTTAAAAATATTTAGAACTGTCTGAAATCAATTCTTTCATTTCCGCTTTTCGCTACAATTTATTTTGATAGTTTTTATGGATGTAGTAGCTCAGCTAATTACAACATAAGTAGTGTGGAGAAATTACGAGTAATACTTGGAGTTGATTATTTTAATTAATCAATTTTGGGGACATTACAATTGCAAAGTCACATGTGAAATGCAGGTCACTTTGATGCATTTAGAAGTGAGACCTTCTACAGTAAAAATTCTCGGTGTGTTGGATTGATTGCACATATCATTGTGGGAACTCCGTCTCCAAAAAAGAATCTAGTTCCTTTAATTTAATTAAAGAAATAATAAAATTTCCCTTAAGATATATTTAATATGATTGATCGGTCTCAATATCAGGTGCGAATGTTTTAGTATGATTTACTAAAAATTTTCTCTACATAGTGAATGATAACTTCAAAAAGTAAAAAAAATGATCGAGTGATTGAATTGGTTACTCAAGAATAAGAGGTAGTGAATTAAAGTAACTGTCTTTATTGACTTTAATTTGACTAAAAAACATTAGGGATGAGATTTAAGTGTCACACATAAGTACAGTTTAAGAAGCATGTGCTACACAACCTAATTCTAGTGCTATGTTACGAACCTAAGTTCACAACGGAATAAATTAGGTTCTAAGAAAACCTATACCTTTCAAACACTAGGTTTGAGATTAATTCTTTTCGTGCCTTTATTCATAGCATAGCCTCATTTAAATAGAGGATTTATTACATATTACATAAGAGAGTTAGGGTTGAGTCAGTAGCTCTTATTGGAATATAAATTAGGGCTAAGTCATCAAGACTCTTACATGAAAATAAAGACTAACTTAAAAATAAAGACAAATCTAAATAAAATAAACCATCAGAAGATACATAGTATCCTAATTCAGTAAGGACTGTAACATTCCTCCCGCCTTAAATTCGACCTTGTCCTCAAGGTCAAAATTGGAAAACAAGAAAGAAACTCAACCATTATTAAACCATATCAGTTCTTCCACACTAAGCCCATACTTCTTAAAAGCCATCCATAGAGTGCAATCTGCATTCTCAAAAAATCCGTACCTCTCTTCCGCATGTTTGTAATATCATCCTCACTGTAAGGATAAAGGGGCTGCTTGAGATTGAGATCTTGGGAACATAATTTGGACAAGCTGGACTCCTGCAAAGCCGAAGACCTAAGCTTCTTGGTGTTGCATGCTGCTCTTGTGGTGCCTGGGATCTAACTTTGTTGGAATTAAGTGCAAGACTAGATCTCCCACGACCTCCAAACCCATCTCTCTCGGTCTCTCACTCTCTCTGTATGTTGATGGCAACAATGTTTTGGGTTCAGCTCTTATTGGGCGTGTTTTGGGTTCTAGGATTTTAGATTGTAACGGGTTGGATTTGCTTGGAGATTAGTGTGGGTACAATACTGTTTGTGGCTTTGAGGGCAGTGGAGATTGAGAAGCGACTAGCTTGTCCATCTTGGAGAGAAGTGCATCAAATGACTCTCGAATCTCACCATTCACTGATAATTCAATTTTACCAATTTTGCCTTTAAACAATCAAGCCTTTGATCCAAATTGAAAGATGGTGAAGCCATTAATGTTGCCTCTGATACCAAGTTGTTACGAACCTAAGTTTGCAATGGGATAAATTAGGTTCTAAGAGAACCTAGGCCTTAAATTCTAAGGGAACCTAAACCTTTCAAACACCAGGTTTGAGATTAATTATTTTCATGCCTTTGTTCATAGCATAGCTGCCTTTAAATAAATAGAGGATTCATTACATATTACATAAGAGAGTTAGGGCCGAGTCAGCATCTCTTATTGGAATAAAAACTACGGCTGAATCATCAAGACTCTTATATGGAAATAAATACTAACTTAAAAATAAAGACAAGTCTAAATAAATTAAACCACCAAAAGATACATAGAGATTTGAGGACCATAATCCTAATTTAGTAAGGACCGTAACATACTACTATGATTACCTTTTTCCCTACTTGTTCTAGGGGGAATAGACCTCTTACCTTTCCAAAGGAACCCAAAGTGTATAAATAGCTTTCTCTAGTGAAGGCAAAAACACAAGTAACTCAACACAACTCAAGCAATTGCAAGAGAACTTTTTAAGTGCAAAATTCTCTAGTGTTCTTGCTTCTAGTTTTTCAAGACTTTAAGAAAAGATTGAGAGCTCACTCTGTTGGTCATCTTCATCATTGAAGAGAAGACTTTAAGGTCTCCATAATCTCCTTGGTAGTCGTGCATCACTAAGAGCAGAAGAGATGGTGGCCTGCACTATCTTTGTGCAATTTTATTTTATACATAATCTACTGAGCACTTGTTGCCTATGTTCATTCCAACAAACTATGGTAAATATTGATGTTGGTGCTATAGTAATCAATACTACTATAGGAAATGTGGGTATTGATTCAGATTTTTTTTTGGAGACTTTTATTAAATAGTAAGAATCAAACTTATTGACAGCTTACACTAACTATGTGGCAGGAAAATATTCTTGGATTTAGAGGAGCAAACAAGACTCAAAGTAGACCAGCAGCAGGGACTCGACAGTCCAACAGAGTTGTAGGCATTTGTCACAGTGTTCCCTGACAACAACGAGGGAGTATATAACGCCCCCAACTTGTCAAGGCTACGTTTGTCAACTTGTTATCTTAGAGGCGCAAAGCATTATAAGGTTTACCCAAGTAACTAACTACATGTGAAAATAAATACATGATAAAAATGGCATTTGTTGATGACAATTTTCAGAGGAGTGATGTGGCACAAAGTCCAAGGAATCATTGGTCTGCAAAAGAAGAAAAGAGTAGGATAAGAGCTGTTGGGGGTGTGCCAGTTGGAGATAGCTCCGATGCCTAAGTTGGTGAAATGTTTGAGAGTGTATAAGTGCAATGAGAGCTTGGAAGAGAATTGTGATTACCAAGTAATGAATTCGAGCTTCCCTTTTGTAGGCATCAGGTAGCAGTTGTCGCCCCGGAGTTCTCGGCCCTACGTTCCTGAGGATCCACGTGTTCCATGTAGGCGAAGTGGATCGTGGGTTGCGGGTTACTCCATGATCATGAGATCATGGAGTGTGTTAGTGGATGGCTTGGCCACATTTGTGTCAGACATGGGCTCCCGAGTAATCCTCAGGTGCACTTGTCTCAGTTTGACGCTGACCGCTGGGCCACGTTATGGTGAATGTGGATGCTTTGTTTAGGCATTGGGTAAATCCACATTCTTTGGTGAATACGGGTTCTCTACACTGTCCGAAGGACCATTGTACCCTAAGTGGAAGGATTGTTATGCCCCCGATGGGCGGGCCTTTCTTCTGACTGGGCTGACTATGTCTCCGTCTGGCCTGTCTTCAGTGGGCTTGCGCATTGGACCGGGCCTAGAGGTGTTGGGCTTTGTAATGGCCGATCCATGACCCAACAGTTATCTCCAATTTCCTTGTCTGAGTGACTATGGAAATTTCTTGTAATCCAGAATGGATCGATAACCGACCAATCCGCGGGATGAGGTTTTTCTTGGATCAAACTTCCAAGATTTTGAAAGTTTTGAAATAAATTTCCTAAGGGAAATTTTGTCCGTTGAACTTCCCGAGCTGTTTGGAGATTGTTGGTCTTCTTGAGCCAATGATCTTTGAGATCGTTGGTCTTCCCGAGTGATGGACGGCTCGCGTGTCAGTTATCGTTTGTTGAAGTTGCTGCCACATGTCGCTTCTTGAGTGGTTGGAGTCTTGGTGGCTACATGTCAAACGATGGATGG
Organism: Corylus avellana; assembly: GCF_965113065.1. Classification (NCBI taxonomy): domain Eukaryota; kingdom Viridiplantae; phylum Streptophyta; class Magnoliopsida; order Fagales; family Betulaceae; genus Corylus; species Corylus avellana. Next base: position 15,151,819 of record NC_142497.1, read on the forward strand.
CTCGGTGAGGCGCGTCTTTTGAGGGCATTAAATTTTGGTGCACATTTTCTAAGCAACCCAAGGGTTGCATGTGTGTCGCCTCTTCAGAGTACTCGAGTGCCATACTTCCTATGTCCCTATAAAAATCTCCATCTCCTTCACTTCGCCATTTCACAACTCCAACACGCCAGAATCCTCCATTTTGGCTCCATCGAAGCTCTGCAACTTCTTTTCTTCTATACTAGCTTGCTTCCATTCTCAATCATTTCCCCAATACTACGTCTTGAGAGTAGTATATCTTTTTGGTCAAGTCTGTGCCATCTGCCAAGCCTTTTGTTGGTTCGGCTAGCCCCGTTCTCGATTATTCCTGATTCCTTCTTCCTTTCATCGAACCTGCGGTTGACCATCTTATATTAAGTGTCACCCATCTTCTAATTCAACAAGGTTATCAGTGCATTCCTCATTTACTTGTTCCGAGCCTTCTGTATTTAATGGGTCGAAATGATGGGGAGGAATCCGACAGTTTAGGCGAGGCATACCCAGCCCTCTAGCGGTTGTCTCTTACATCTACCGATGAAGGTTGGATTAGGAGGAGTTGTTTTATCCCTTCATCAGTGGATCTTCAGTTTGATGAAGGCCAAAACGGAGTCATCATGCAGGAAGACGTTCATGAGGTTTGCCAGTACGAGGCAATGTTTAGAGCTGGGCTCAAGCTGTCTTTCCCGAAGGTTGTTCGGGATGTTATGAGCCATCTAAACCTGGCTCCTCATCAGATCACATAGAACGCTTGGCAGTACTTCTTCACCTACATTGCTTTATGGCCGCTTGTCCTAGGGGATGAGCACCTTATGACAACTCGGGAGTTCTTTGGGGTTTATCGGATTGCGAAGAATTCCCAAACCGACGCCATTTATACCTTCCAAGTTCGGGAGAAGCTAAAGATGATCTATTTGAAGCCCACTTACTCCAGCAACATGAAGTGGAAGGTGAACTTCTTTTTTGCTTTGGGTAGTCGGAAGTTCTCATCATCCGAGGTTGAACGTGCTCCGAGCGTTCCTCGGGAAACTAACACGCTGGACGGCGAAGGTAATACTCAATAAACTTGGTTCTTTTCATCATTCGGTTCTTTGTCTTTTATTTCTGATATCTTGTGCTTTTCTCCAGCATACAAACGTCCCAATCTATCTGACGAGGAGCTAGACCGAGTGAACCAGATTCTGGCCTTCGCTCGGAACAAGAAGAACTATGACCGTTTAGACTACAGTTATTTGGCCACCATGGCCAATTTGGAGAAGTATTTTGGGTACCCTCCAACTAGCGGGTCGAGCAACGATACTCAACCGAGGAGGAGGCCAGTTGCCAAGGCTTCAAGGAGGCCAGTTGCTGAGGCTTCAAGGAAGACTGTTGCTAATAAGGGTAAGGACAAGGTCAGCAAGCCTTTTAAAAAGTCTGCTAAAGAGAAAGGCAAGAGGAAGGTTAAGGAGGCTTTCCCGAGGGTTCTTGTTGCTGCCAAGACTCCAACTTCGGTTGTGACTCCACTGAGGTGGATAGATGAACCCAAGGAGTCACCTATAAAGAAGAGGAAAGCAGTGCCTTTGAATCCTCTGTAAGAAATTCCATTTAAAGTATGTCCCTTATGTCATATATATTATTGTAATTATAATATATATATAATTACGGTATTCAGTAATTTATTCCAATTAAAGTTTATTGTGTAAAATCAAATATTCTGAATTAAATTACTGATTTAATTCTTGTAGAACAAGTATTTGATTTTATTACTGATTTTATTTTGTGGAATCAATTAGCTGTATTGATTTGATTTTTATTCCTTGATGGGAGGAATAATTAAGGTAACAGCTCTAATTGAGGGTCCCCTGACCTACCTATAAATAAGGCCTGTGGGATGCTTTTGCCTGGGTGATGGGTGCATCGATGGAAGATTTCGAGATGCCCAAAACCAACGCCATTCCCGACCTCTTGAATCTTTTGGGGATCCCATTGGCCGATGCTCGTCCGATTGCTGACCTCCCTATCAATGTTGTTCCTATAGAACCAATGACTCCCGGTTCTAATTTAAAGGAAGAGGATCTGGACGTGGAGCAGATTCTATAGAAGGTGTCCGTTCGAAGGTCAGGAAGCCCACAGAAAAATGAGGGTCGACCGATTGAAGTAGAGAGTGATGCAGAAATGGAGCCAACTCTTAAAGATAAGACTTTTCAGTCTGATACTGTCTCAGGAGTTGGGGCTGAACTAGGGCCGACAACTGCTCCAACTAATGAAACAAAGGTTGAGCCAGAAGCTTCGCCCCTACTAAGGCTCAATCTCCATCCCTTGAATAAAATTCGCCTCCAAATCGAGTTGATGACGCCGAGGCTAAAACTATCGAAGCTGAACATGCCGAAGCTTTGGTCCCAGCTGAAGCTTCCGTAAAGCCAAAGGGAGCTAAGAACACTAAGGTTCCAGCTCTTGCAACCTGTCTCCCGACAAGTCCAAACTCGGTGAAAACTTCGGCTATCAAGCCCCTTCAAGCTCGGGAATGCCCTACCCTTTGAACCAACTAGGTATTGGGCTCCTTGGCCATCGACTCAAGGCCATTGCGGACATCATTCTTGCGGGCTACTCCAAGGGTCCCAGGAGAACTTCTGCTGCGAAGGTAGCAGAACTTCTACTATTTTATCAACTTGCAGTAAGTTCTCGCATAGGTCTTGCTATTTTCTCTTACATGATTTTCTTTTTATCATACTAACTTGAACTCTTTTTCCCGTGCATTGTAAAGTCAGTGTACGTCTTCGCCGACTTTCGAGACTTCATCCAAAATGCAAACTCCGAGGGTGAGGAGATGCAAAAGAAGCTATAGGAATCAGAGAAGGAAAATGCTCAGCTCCGAGGGATCTTGGCGAAGCAAGATAAGGAGCTGCTTCTTTTTGGTTAGAAGCACTCTTTGATGGAGACTCAGACTTCTGAGGCCAATGCTCGGGTGCAGGACTTGGAAGCTCGAAATGTCGAGCTGAGCACTCGGGTGCAAGACTTGGAGGCCGAGTTAGTAGCCATGAAGGACAAATTCGAGACTTTGGAGATTGACTTCTAGGTAGCCCAAGAAGAGCTGAATCAACTAGAAGAGGCCTTTACAGAATCTAAACTTCATTTCAAGGCAACCAAGGATAAGCAAGCTTCTCTATCTAAGGCGTTCTCAGTGGCAAAGGATGAAGCCTCGTCTCTGCTCCTCAAATGCAAAGAAGCTGAAGACACATAGGCTTCTATGCCTGATGAGCTAAATATAGCAAAGGATGAGGCAGCTTCTCCACTACTAAAGACCTAGAGGGTTGTTGAAAAACAAAAGGTTGCCAAGTTGAAGAAATCCAAGCTTCGAAAAAGGTTCAAGAACCTCAAGAGCCAATTCGAGCGTTACAAGGCCAAGGCTTGGAGTTACTTCAAGCAACTCTCATTTGCAGCATGGATCCGAGATTGTGCAATGGCCCGAGTATTCATCTGGGGGTTTAAAACTTACAGAGAGCTGGTCAAGAATCTGACAGACTTGATAAACATCGAGACTATTCCTGCAACTGCCTTCCTTGCTTCGGTCAAAGCGATAGAAGAAGTCACCCGTCTGGGGCAAAAGGGGATGCAGGATGCTCGGGGCATCACAATGTTCAGTGTTGACCCCAAGGATTTTGAAGATCAAGAACACTCGGCTTCTTCGGGTAAAAAAGTAAACTTGGGAAACCCTAGAGCTCCCGAGACTGGCCCTTCTACGGCTAAAGACGTGTAAATATTCGTTGAAAATTTAATGAGAAGAGAGTTTTTGCTTAACATTGGTCTCACTCGTTTTCCTTTCTCTGTTTGGAAATCTTTAAAAATAAACCTAAAAGTTTTGAATTTTTTGAATGCTTGGCCTCAGGAAAGCAACCTTGGGTTATTTTTCACCGAGGTAATTTAGCTTTCGAAAAAGCCTGCTTCCAAGGCTTTTCATTCTTAAAATGGGCTAAGTTCAGAAAGCGTCTTTATGGATATTTTTCTTGAACATTGGCCTCGGGAAAGTGCCTTTTTGGCTATATTTCTCCGAGGTAGTTTAACCTTCGAACAATCCTTTCATCAGAGGCTTTATGGTCTTAATGGCTTAAGTTCGTAAAGCACCTTCTCGGCTATATTTCATCGAGGTATTTCAGCCTTAGAATTAACCTGCGTTGGTGGTTTTGAACTCTTTAATTGGGCTAAGTTTGGAAATCGCCTATACTGCTATTTTTCTCAAACACTTGGACTTGGGAAAGAGCCTTTACGGCTATTTTTCATCGAGGTAGACACTAACACAATAATTTCTAAATATTCCTTGGATTAATATGATGCTTTTACAAAGTAAATTGAAATTGAAGCAAAGCAGTTTAAACATAGTATTTCTTCAGGTGCTTGGCATTCCATGGCCTCGGGAGTGCCTTCCCTTCGGAGCCCTCAAGGTGATATGCTCCAGCTCTATAGTATCCGGCTACCTTGTATGGTCCTTCCCAATTCGGAGCTTCCCCTCGGCTAGGTCCTCGGTGGCGATGGTGACTTTTCACAAGACCAAGTATCCCAACTTGAAGCTTCGGCGTTTGACCTCTTGGTTGAAGTACCGAGCAACTCTTTCTTGGTATGCTGCCATGGTTACTTGGGCCTGGTCCCATTTCTCCTGTAGCAAGTCAAGCTGCAGCCTAATTCCTTCGTCTTTGCATTCTGGCTGAAAGGTCTCTGTGTGAAAGCTTTTCGATCCAACCTCGGCTAGGATGACTACTTTAGTCCCAAAGGCTAGAGCGTCAGGAGTCACTTCGGTTGGCATCCTCTTCGTAGTTCGGTACGCCCACAAAACTTCTGGAAAATCTTCAGCCTAGTCTCCCTTACGCTCACCAAGTTTCTTCTTCAAATTTTGAAGATGGTCTTGTTGGCGGCTTCTACTTGCCCATTCGCTTGGGGATGTCCCGAGGATGAGAAGTAGTTTCTAATGTGGAGCTTCAAATACCATTCTCGGAATGAATTGCAGTCAAATTGCTTTCCATTGTCAGTGACAAATGCATGTGGAATGCCATACTGACAGATGACATTCTTCTAGAGGAACCGCTCCATGCATTTGGCTGTGATGTTCACTAGGGCCTCCACTTCTGCCCATTTAGTGAAGTAATCCACAACCACCACTGCAAACTGAACACCCTCCTTTCCTCGAGGCAACGGTCCTACCATATCCACCACCCAATGCGAGAAAGGCCAGGGTGGGGAAATTGAACTCAGCTCCTTGGGGGGTTGCTTGGGAACATTGGTGAAGTGCTGACAATTGTTGGAAGTTGTTACTATTTTCATCAAGCCTTAACTCATATGCGGCCAATAGAACCCAACTCGGACAGCTTTGTGTGCCAACACTCTTCCTCCTGAATGACTGCCACAGATTCCTTCATGAATTTTTCGAAGGATGTAATCATCTTCCTCCTTAGAGACACACTTGAGAAGGGGTAACATGAAACCTCGTTTATAAAGGGTTCCATTTAAAATGGTAAATCGAGCAGCCGTAGTCCTCAGCTAGACTGCTTTATTCTTGTTGGCTAGAAGAGTGCCCTTCTCCAAGTACTCTACTAGCTCTTCTGCCCACTTTGGCATTACCGCTATCGCTTTGTACTGGCTCTTTGGTTTCTTTCGCACCGTCCTCCATTGTTGAACCCATCCGAGCCAAATGGTCTTCCCTTTCGTTCTTTTCTCTCGGGATTTTGATAATGTAGAACTTTTTGAAAAAAAATCTGCATTTTTTGTACTTTGGACAAGTGCAACTTCATCTTCTCCCCTTCGGCTTCGAACTATCCTCGGATGTGTCTGACAATCACTTGAGAGTCACTTTATACTTCCACAAATTTTGCTCTCATCTCCCGAGCCAAGCTAAGACCCACCAAGATTGCTTCATACTCGGTCTTGTTGTTCGTATTTTTGAACTCCAATCTCAAAGAACTACACAACTCCTCTCTGCCTAGTGTGATCAACACCACTCTAGCCCCACCATTCTTCTTTGTGGATGACCCATCCATGTAGATCACCCATACTTCATTCCTTGGCCATTCCTATGTTTCTGGCAGATTGATGAATTCTGCTAAAAATTCTGCGAGAGCTTGGCCCTTGATGGCGTTCCGAAGGACAAACTCAATATTGAATTCCCCGAGTTCGATTGCTCAGTTCGCTAATCTGGCAGACAGATTTAGCTTCCGCAACACCTTCTTTAGTTGGTACTCGGTTAGTACTTTGATCGTATGAGCCTGGAAGTAGGGCCAAAGCTTCCTTGATGCAATGGTTAAGGCGAAGGCAAGCATCTCCATTTGTACATACCTTTCCACGGCTCCTCTTAATGCTTGGTTGATGAAGTACACTGGCTTTTGGACGCCGTCTTCTTGGAATAAAGCTACACTAACCACAATTGGAGATACGGCTAGGTATATATACAATGCTTCTCCAGGAATAGTTTGGCTCAACAGAGGTTTTCTGGCCAGGTACTTCTTCAGCTGTTTGAAGGCTTGCTCACACTCCTCGGACCACTCAAATGCCTTTATTAAGATCTTAAAGAAAGGGAGGCACTTGTCAGTTGACCGAGAAATGAACCTCTTCAGCACTGCAATCCTTCCCGTCAGTTGTTGAAGCTACTTTGTGTTCTTCGTGGATTGGATGTCTGATATGTGCCAAAATATTCATATTTTAGCCTTTAACTTATATCTGTTAATTCTTTAGTTTTGTTAGTTTGTTTTATTTTATTTCTTTTTTTGTATTTTCTTTGTTTTATAGGTTTTTGGAAGAAAAGAAAGCATTCTTGGAAGTATCAGGCTTAAAGCACAAAATTGGGAAAAAGCTAGAAGATTTGAAGCAAGAAAAAAGCAGTCTGGTAGTGCGATCGATCACAGGTCCCCTACGATCGAGTGCACTTCCAGAGAGGTTCAGTCGTGAAGAGCAAGGCGTGCGCTCGTGTGCATAAGAGAAAACTCGATTGCATCTGCAATCAAGAGCAGAAGACCCACGATCGATCGCAGCCGTGCGATCGAGCGCACACGGGCAACAATCGAGCACACCAGTGCACTGGAGAATTCCAAAAGCTGCAGCCAAACTTATATTGCTTTCCATATTAGAGTTTTTCTAGTCCTAGTTGCACTAGGACTAAACCCTACGATTTTACTAAGGTTTCTAGGTTTTCTAGGTTTTCTAGAGTATTCCTAAGCCTATAAATAGTCCTCTAAACCTCACAATTCAGGAACCATCCTGGGGAATTTCAAGGTTACTTCTAGAATTGGATTTCGGTTCTTTCTTTTCCCTTTATTGCAATTATGTGTAACTAAACTCTTTAGTATAACTAGATTGAAGCCCTAATTATGTTTATTTAATATTTCAATATTGGTGCCTTTGTGATAATCATATCGTGATGCTTAACTTGATTAATGCCTGTTTTCTTGAATTCCTCATATGTGTTTGATTGGCCACTATACGCATGTGGTATGGATTAGTTAATTACATCAATTTGGATAGCCGAGTCTTGGGTTTAATAAGAGTAACAAAAGAATTCCACACCAGGTTCTTGGGTTAATCAACATGGAAAACCGAGAGTATATACCTATGCCCTAGGTTCTGTATGTTTGTCGATTTTCAAAGATTTATGCTTTCTTAAAGAACAACTTAGTATACACCCATGCTAAATCCTTTAAGAAAGAAAAGAGTTAGAGTATACACTCATGCTTAATATGTTGCTTAGGGAAATCAATAGCTTAAGGAGTATACACCCATGCCCTTAGGTTGGCAAACATTATGTATTCATAATATGATTAGAGCATTGGCATATTGTTATATTACTTGAGCATGATTAGTGGTGGATATTAAAGCCCTACCTTTTATTTATCTTTATTTCGTTTCAACATATCAATATCAATTTCGTGACAACTTTGATATTATTAATTCTAAATAAAATCAACAATCTCCGTGGGATCAATCTCGTACTTGTTGCACTATACTATTGTTTTGATCTTATGCACTTACAAGTTAAAATGTACTAAATATTATCCATTAATTTAGGTAGTATTTGGCACAATAGTGCCCAGGACTGCTTGGATCTTTTCAGGGTTGGCTTCGATTCCATGGTTGGACACCATATAACCGAGGAATTTCCCTAAGGAGACTCCAAAAGCGCACTTTGCGGAATTCAACTCCATCCCGTATTGCTTCAACGTCTTCAACGTTTCTTGCAAATCATGGGTGTGGTCTAGTGGTAACACACTCTTGATGAGCATGTCATCAACATAGACTTCCATGTTTCTTCTCATCTGCCCATCGAACATCTTGTTCACCAGCCTTTGATAGGTGGCCCTAGCATTCTTCAAACCAAATGACATGACTTTGTAGCAGTATAAGCCTCGGTCTGTGATGAAGGCAGTCTTCTCTTGGTTAGCTGGATGCATGTAAATCTGCTTGTATCTAGAAATGCATCCATGAAACTGAGCAACCCGTATCCAGCCATTGAATCCACCAACACATCAATCCACAGTAGTGGAAATCTGTCCTTCGGGCATGCCCTGTTCAGGTCGGTGAAGTCCACACACATCCTCAACTTTCCATTGGACTTCTTGACCAATACCACATTGGCGAACCAATCGGGATAGTAGACTTCCTCAATGAACCGGGCCTTGAGCAATTTCTCCACTTCTTCAGCAATGGCCATGTTTCGCTCGAGAGTGAACTTCCTTCTCTTTTGTTTTACTAGCTTCATCTCCGGGTCCACATTTAGCTGGTGGAGAATCTCCTCGGGGCTGATCCCTGGCATGTTTTCGTGTGTCCATGCAAACACTTCTATTTTTTCTCAAAGAAAGCTGGTGAGGCCTTCTCAGATTTCTGGGGTTAGTTGTGAGCCGATCTTCACAACATTGCCTTCCCCAACAGCTACATCTTCCAGCTCCTTGGCTGGTTCACCCTTTCGCTCACCCTCTTTTTTGTTGCCCACATTACTAACCGTTAGGGGCGTAGATCTCGAGGGTTTCTTCAGCGAAGTGTTATAACACTTCCTTGCCGCAACTTGGTCTCTTTTGACTTCCCCGACTCCCTCGTCCATCAGAAACTTCATTTTCAGGTGGAAAGTTGAAGTTACAGCCCTCAACTTATTCAATGATGGACGACCGATGATTGCGTTGTAAGCATATGGTTGGTCAACCACCAAGAAATCCACCATAACTATTGCTTGCTTGGGGGCTCTTCCCGTTGTAATAGGAAGGGAGATCAGCCCCATGGGTTGCACTTGCTCTCCTGCAAAGCCAACTAATGGCGAACCGAATGGTTTGATCCTCTCCTGATCAATGCCCATTTGCTTGAAAACTGGCCAATACAATATATCAGCCGAGCTTCCATTGTCCACCAAAATCCAATGAATGGCATGGTTAGCCATGGTCACCGTTACTACTAATGCGTCATCGTGGGGCATTGTAACCCCCTCCGCATCTTCATCTGAGAATGATAGAATCATCGAGTCCTTCTTTTGGACCTTTGAGGGCCTTTCGAGAAGGAGAACCTCTTTTACGTTCACTCTCCCTGCGTGAGCCTTTTTCGCCGAGTTGGACTCTCCTCCACGAGCTAACCCCCCTAAGATTGTATAGATCTCTCCAATCACATCTTGATTCTGAGGATTTTGGTGATCATCCCGATCTCTTCTCAGTTTATCCTGCCTTCTCCTTTGATTTTGTCCTCCTTTGAGGCCTTCATTATTGGCTTCTAGCTGCAGAGGCTCTTGAGGGTTTCTATCCCTATCTCTTTCTCCAATTAAGAACCTCACCAACTTGCCATTTTTTATGAAGTTCTCAATCTCTATCCATACGGATATGCAATCCTCGGTCAGATGACATTAGTCATTATGGTACTCGAAGAACTGGTCAGGTTGGCAAAAAGGTTCAATCTTCTTCACTGAACGCTTCAGGCCTTTTTCCTCCTTCCTCTTCTTGTCGAAGTTCCCTGATACTACATTGCTGCTACTAGCCTCACCTTGGCCACCTTCTGCTTTGGACTTCATCAGAGCCCCAATGGTTTCCTCTTGGTTTATGAACTCTTCGGCTTTGTTCATAAACTATCAGAGAGTTACCAATGTTGGTCTCCGAGCTAGCTGAGCCATCAACGGTCCTCCGGTTCTGATCCCTTTCATCAAAGCTAAAAGCACAGTCTTTTCCTTTGGGCTTTCTACACTCAGCTTCTCTTGGTTGAACCTCATCATGTAGTCCTTCAAGGACTTTTTCTTCCCTTGTACAAGGGACAGCAAGTAGGCAGGGTTCTTCTTCCTCTTTTGATAGCCAAAAATTGACTAAAAAACTAGCGTCTGAGGGAATCAAAACTGTGAACAGATTTGGGAGGCAACCTCCCAAACCACCTTTTGGCAACTCCCTTAAAGGTCAAAGGGAAAGCTCGGCATGCGATCTCATCGAGAGTGTCGTGGAGCATGGGGTGAGCTCGGAAGCTCTCCTATGATAGGCAGGATCTCCACTCTTAGCATACTTGTCCACCCAAGGAACTTTGAACTTATTAGGGTGAGGATAACTCATCACCGGATCTGTTAAAGGTAGATTTGTATTCTGCATCAAATCCTCAGCCACCAATTGGTCCTCTCCATTACCTATTTGCTGATCCATTTCTGCGTACTTTTTCTTCAAATCCTCTACTTCTTTGTCAACACTGGTCTCATAATGCCTCCCGTGATAAGACCTCTCGTGATGAGATCGGTCATGATGAGATCGATCATGATGGGATCTCACATTACGAGATTGCTCATGACGAGATCTCTTATGATGGGATCTTTCAGGGCGAAAGTTCTCTCCACCTTGTACAATCGTATTATGACTGCCATGAACAGAGCTCTCGTCATCTACTTGACATATGGGTCGCTTCTCTCTGCGTCTCTCCTCACACCTCTCTTCACGCTCTCAATCACCTTGGTTCCCTTTAGTAGGAAGTCGAGAAGCGAGGTCTTCATTCTGCTTTTTCATAGCGTCCATGGACTTGCTCATACACTTCATGAATTCTTCCAATGAAGCGATCCAACGGTTCAGATCATTAAATGCTCTGGGAACACCAGCATGAACATTCTACTCAAGATGCGAACGTGTAGTCACCATGTCAGATTTTGTTTGGTAAGAATTGATGAAAATCGAAGTTTCCCACAAACAGTGTCAAACTGTTGATGACAATTTTTTGAGGAGTGACATGGCACAAAGTTCGAGGAATCATCAGTTTGCAAAAGAAGAATAGAGTAGGATAAGAGCTGTTAGGGGTGTGCCAATGGGGGATAGCTCCAATGCTTAAGTCAGTGAAATGTTTGAAAATGTATAAGTGAGATGAGAGCTTGGAAAAGAATTGTGATTACCAAATAATGAATTCGAGCTTCCCTTTTATAGGCATCAGGTAGTAGTTGTCGCCCCGGAGTTTTTGGCCCCACATTCCCGAGGATCCACGTGTGCCATGTAGGTGAAGTAGATTGCGGGTTGCGGGTTACTCCACGATCATGAGATCATGGAGTGTGTTAGTGGGTGGCTTGGCCACGTTTGTGTTGGACGTGTGCTCCCAAGTAATCCTCAGTTGCATGTGTCTCTGTTTGGCGCTAATAGCTGGGCCACGTTCTGGTGAACCTAGATGCTTTGTTTAGGCGTTGGGTGAATCCCACGTTCTTTGGTGAACGTGGGTTCTCTTCACTGTCCGAAGGACCATTGTACCCTCGATGGAAAGACTATTATGCCCTCGGTGAGCTGGCCTTTCTTCAGACTGGGCTAACTATGTCTTGGCATGGCCTGTCTTTAGTGGGCATGCGCATTGGACTGAGTCTAGAGGTGTTGGGCTTTGTAGTGGCCGATCCATGACCCAACAGCATCAATGTTAGAACTTCATTGAATGTGGAAACATTTGGTCAAAATCTGTAATGTAGTACCATGATGATAATAAAATTTCCTAATTATAACAATTTTCTCATTGTGCAACTGCCCTTACTAACATAAAATAATATGCTGTTCTGATGGACTTAATAATTAATTCCTTCCCCATTCCAATCTCTAGCTTAACTTGCTCACATTTGAAAACAAAAGTAAAACTTAATGAGCAAAAATGTGGAGTAAGTAAATCGCTAACCATAAAATAGTTGGGTTAAATTCATTTTATTTAAAAACTTTTTTCTTAAAATATTTTCTTCTTTGAATTAATCGCAAAAATCACATATCACTATTTAAATGAAGTTACACTTTTATTTTCGGGAAAAATACACTTTACCTCCCTGAACTATCCACTCATTTGCACTTTTAACCCTAATGTTTAAAAAGCGACACTTTACGCCACTAAAGTATTTGACATTGACACTTGACCCCCACAAAGTACACTTTACCCCTCTGAAATATTGTGAGTCGATACTTTACCCCTTCGAAGTAACTAAGTTTTGGGGGGGGTAAAGTGTCAACTCAAGGAGGTAAAGTGCCAATTCAAAATACTTCAGGGGGTAAAGTGTACTTCATGGGGGTCAAGTATCAATGTTAGATACTTGGGCCGGGGGGGGGGGGGGGGGGTAAAGTGTCACTTTTTAAACATTGGGGTTAAAAGTGCAAATGAGTGGATAGTTCAGGAGGTAAAGAGTATTTTCCCATTTATTTTCTTAATAAATCAATTTTTAGTAAAGCTACGGTAAAACACATTCCTCTTCTTTAAACCATATAAATATATTTATTTATAACTAATATTCTCATAATAGGGCCCATGTACACTGTTATGCCCCGTGTTTTAGGCTTGTGCGTAATTTTGAAGGACCACGTCACAAGCCCATGGCCACAAGGTGAGTGAATCTGGGCCACCTAATAAGCTATGGTGCACTCAACGTTGCGACTAACATAACAATGGATCCCACATTATCTAACGTCCTTCAGTGGGTTGTGCTTCCATCTCCAACATCGGTATTGAGCGGTTTTTTCTCCGAATTCTTTTGGAGCAAAAATTATCTCTTCCACACACGTGCTCTCGTCTTATAAAATGTTTCTCATTCATTTTACTTCGCTTGGCGCATCTTAGGGCAACATGTAGGAGGATTTTTCATCTTCATACTTCTTATATTCATCACCTTCTAAAAATAGAGCTTTCCCAGTTTGAAAACATTCCAAGAATAATAATTTACTGTATTTAAAAGATATTTCATAATTATGACTTTTCAAAATAAATATCTGGTCTCAAAGACATAACTTGCCATAAATAATCATTCATTTCAAAAACTCTTTAGAAACCTTTTAGGCGAGTAAAAGTCATTTCATACTAAATAGATGAAACAAATATCATTATATATGTATATAAAGCACTAAAAAAATGGATGAAATCATATGACAAAAAATAACATTCGAAGGTGTAGAGGATCTACTTACCTCTTGGATGCAACTAAAGGATACCCCTTGTGAGCTAGCTAGTTACTTGAATGACTGTTCAAACATATTAATACTCATATACTAGCCTAACTAGGATAAACCAATCAACTCCTTTCTAGACTAACCCTATAGTAATATACTCATTGGGGTTCAATCCTAAATAGGCTCATTGCTCTATCTAATTATTTTTACGGTAAAGTCTACATACCCTCCTCAAACTACAACCCAATTGACAATGTCTCTCCCAAACTTTCAATTGTGATAATGTTCCCCCAAACTACCAAAAAAATGTCAATGTCCACCCCAAGGCTAGCGAAAAGATAAAAAGGCCCTTATATATTTCTCAATAAGACAAAAATAATCCTATAAATTCAAGAAATTTTTTCTAAAAATATATATATATATATATATATATATATATATATGGAAACAAAAATCCTACAAGCAGTTTTGGGTTGTAAAAATCTATTTTGTGTGATAATCGAAATTTATAGAAATTTGATTTTCAAACACATTGTATACATGATACAATGTGTTGGAGACAAAAAAGAAATTTTTTACAGGATTGATTTCATGGATTTTGGCTATTCTTGAAAAAATTATGTTTCAAGTTTATATCGAAAGAACATGAAATTGTGCAAAGTTTTCTTAAGAATTCTTTAAATAGCAATAAATGTTTTTATTCATTTAAAATCATTTGATTGCTTGTGGGTTATTGTGATGATTGAAAAATCATACAATATGGTGCCATGATTGAAAAACCAAAATACCACATAGAAAGCTAATTATGTGTTTGACACATAATTAAGGCAATTCGATATATTAATCATGAATTTGATTCATGAATAATGTTGCCTTGGTAACTATGGTTGATGGTGAGATTTTCTTTATGTAGTTGGTATGAAACACTACCAAGTTTTAATGGACAAATTATCAATTTCTTCAGAGATTGATGTATGGTCTATTAAACATCAGAAAATATGAATATAGATATATTAGTTAGGAAAAGTTGTTTCTTTGAAACAAAGTGACAAGGTCTTAGGTTGTAAAGGAATTGCAACTGCTAGCAACACCCATAAGTTTTTAAAATATCAAGTGGGAGATGCAATTTTTGAATCTAGCAATATTCGTCATAAGTCTGTCGTAAATGATGAAGTGCCTTGCCCATGGGCCTTGCTCCCTACGGATGGTGTTTTTAATTACAAGATTAGGTAGTCGAAGTTTTTAAAATATTCTAGGTTTTTTTATTAGGTTTACATATTTTATTTATTGCTAAATTCATATGTCTAACACATGCTTAAAATCAAAATATTTTTACAGAATAAAAATGTCTTCATTCAGCCCATTCTCCACTATTTTAAATCAAAATAAGCTGATAGGTCCAATTACGTTGATTGGAAACGTAATCTACACATTGTGCTCACAGCTGAGGGGCACAAATTTGTGCTGACTAAGGCTTGTCCAATTGAGCCAGCTACTGAGGTATCTGAGGATGAGAAACAATGATTTATTCGCCAGAAGAAATCCGATGAGATGACCAAGTGTTACGTTTTGGCTTCAATGTCAAACTTAATCCAACATTAACTTCAAGATATGAATCATCTTGTCAACATGATAAATATCTTGAAAAAGATGTTTGGTGAGCAAAGTCCTGCTACTAAGTTAGACATGATGAGAACTTTGTTAAACACAAAAATGGGTGAAGGAACTCTAGTAGGGAGCATTGTCTGGCTATGATAGCCATGCTCAATACACTGGAGGTGTTGGGTGCCGAGATTGATGCGGAATCTCACATAGATGTGATTCTACACTCCCTGCCACTGTGATAAGCCTGGGCACTAGAAGAACGAATGCCTAGTATCTTTCTTCCATAAGTCATGGTAACCAATCTTCCTTTTTGGTTGAAACATGTTTAGTTGCGAATCGACCAGATTCCTGGTGTGTGGATTCAGGATCAACTAATCATGTTTCAACTCTTTGTAATTCCAAGTAACCAGGCAGCTGAATGAAGGAGAGATGTACCAGATGCTAGGAGATGGAACAAAGGATCTGGTCCCCTCCATTGGAGTTGTTAAACTATGTTTTAATTTGAGAATTTTAATATTATCAAATTGTCTCTATGTGCCCAACATTGGCAGAAATTTAATTTATGCTACATTTTTTGGTAAAAGTGGGTATACCTCTATTTGGAGGGATACCGTGATAATAAAGAAAGGTAATTATATTATCTGTTCTGGTATTATCAATGATGGTTTATATATTATAACTCCTAATGAATATTCTGTTAACAATTATGTTTTAGAACCAGCTCATATTGTTTTACCATTAAAAAGAAAGGTTCCTTCTACCAATGAAGCATATCTTTGGCATCTACATCTTGGGCATATTAACTCAAACAGATTTCAAAGACTGGTTAATGATGGATTCCTAAATCCATTGGTATTAAACGATTATCCAGTCTGCAAATCATGTATTGAAGGTAAAATGACCCAGAGGCATTTTTCTGGTAAAGGGTATAGAGCCTAATATTTGCTAGAATTAGTTCGTACTAATGTATGTGGTCCTATGAGTGTCCCGACACAAGGAGGTTTTGAGTATTTCATCATGTTTACAGATGATTACTCAAGGTATGGTTATGTTTACCTAATACGTTGGAAATTTGGAGCTTTTGAAAAATTCAAAGAGTTTCGGGCTGAGGCAAAGAAGCAATGGGGTAAACATTTCAAAGCACTTCGATCTAATCGAGGTGGCGAATACTTCCTTGGGGAATTCATAGATCATTAATCAGAAGCCAGGATTATATCCCAGTTGACATCAATGGGGACTCCTTAGCAAAATAGTGTGTCAGAAAGAAGGAATATGACTCTTTTAGAAATGATAAGAGCAATAATGAGCTATGATACCTTACTTGTTTCTTTTTAGGGATATGACATAGAAACAGCAGCATACTTACTAAATATGGTTCAATCAAAGTCTGTTTTCAAGGTACCCATGGAATTATGGTTGGGACACAATCTTAGCTTGAGTCACATCCGGATTTGGGGTTGCCCAGTACACATGCTAAAAGGAAAGACAGACAAGCTAGAAGCCAACACAGAAGTATGTCTGTTTGTGGGATATCAAAAAGGAACAAAAGGTTATTTTGTTTATAGTCCTGAGGATAACAAAGTATTTGTTACAACAAATGCTATGTTCCCGAAAAAGGACTATGTAAACAATCATAAACCAAAGAGCAAAGTGGTTCTAGAAAAAATGACAAAAGCAAGAAATGAAATTTTTTCAAAAATGGTTGAAAAAGAGGTGGTTGTATCTAGTACACCACCAGTTACAACTAGTGAAGTACCTAATACCACCATACCGTGTTGCAGTGGGAGGACTTTCAAGGCACCTGACAGATACTTGGGAGAGGGCTTTATGGCTGAATCTGATACAACTAAATCAGACCCAAAGACCTATGCGGAAATAGAGGGTGATGTGGATGCAAACCATTGGGTCAAAGCTATAGAAAGTGAGTTGGAATCCATGCATTCCAACAAAGTATTGACTCTTGTAAAAGTGCCTAATGACATTAAGCCAATTGGCTATAAATGGGTTTACAAGAGAAAGAGAGGAGTTGATGGGAAGGTTGAAACCTTCAAAGCAAGAGTAGTGGCAAAAGGTTTTACTCAAAAAGAAGGCATCATATGAGGAAAATTTTTTGCTTGTAGCAATGCTGAAGTCCATTAGGATACTCCTAGCCATTGCTGCTCATTATGATTATGAGATCTGGCAAAGGGACGTCAAGACAACCTCTCTAAATGGGCAACTTGACGAGGACATCTATATGATCCAGCTTGATGTGGTCTTTTTGTGTACAAAAATATAAATAATAAAATTAACCACTCGCAATAGGATGAATCCATATAGGATAGGCTATATTGAGGATGTTGAACCTCAAGGACTGCATATGAATTGTTATCAAGTTTTTCAAGATTAAATATAACTTAATTAAAAGAAGTTTGATTTGTTTTGTTTTTAAACTAAATGCATAAAAGTAAAAGTAAAAATAAATAGTAATGAGAGATAGAATCTGAGGTTGATTTCACCATTAACCGCATAACAATGGTCAATCATAAATTAATAAGGAAAATTCATATTATTTACGATATAGGGCTCATCTCACTCGAGTTGTCAAGCAATTACCATCATTAAGAAATAAGTATAATCCATCTTCGGTTGGCATAGACCGTCCACCTAACCACTAAGATGAGGTACGATTTGTCTTCCCTAGGTATGATTATCTAATTCCTTAATAGGCTATACACAATCAATGAATAAACATAACCCATCTTTGGTTGGCACGGACTGTCTACTTAAATTGCACTAAACTAGGGTGTAGTACAATCTGTCTTCCCTAGGCATGGCCTATCAAATCCTAATGATCATGTGTCAATTAAAACCATTATATAAAAATCATTCATATAATCATAGAAAATATGAAGGATTGAGTTCAATCAATATAAAAATCTTTCCAAGACAAGAGAAGAATTTCACAATGATTGAAAATAAACATTAAGATCAATTCTCACCGTTATACAACCATAATGCATATAGAAAACCCCAAATTAAAATATAATTAAACCATTGTTGCTTGGAAAGGGCTACATCAATGCCCTATTATAGAATTAGTTGCTCATCTTGGTGCTGGGATGGCCTCCTGCCATGTTTCTCTTCTCTTCAACTCTCCAAGGCTCCAAGAAGATATTTTCTATCTAAAACTAAGCACACCTCTTTTCAAGCTCAGAGGCATATTTATAGGGTGTAAAAAAAAAACCCTAGAAGCCCTCGGAATCCTAGAAAAATTGTACTTTAATCTCCTAGTCAAATTAGGAAGCAATCCTAGTACAAATTGGAATAGGATTTGTCCAGATTTGCTTTCTTGTATTATGGGATGATTTTCGCATAGCAAAAGTCCAAATTAGGAAACTCTTATTTCAAAATAATTTGTACAAATTTGAGTTATCTTTCCAATGCTGCTAGTTTCCCCTTAATCTAATACTTGAGTTGAAAGTTATGGTCAAAATACTGAGACGTGTGTAGAATCTGAAATTTAATCAAATCCGATTTTAACTCCAATTAGAGAAATTCTAATTTAATCATTTCCTTGATTTGATTAAACTTAACCACATCATATAGGTAATCTATTATGATTAGTTAAGCTTAACCACATCTTCTAAGTCTTCTCAAAGTGTGCTTGAAGCCCAAAATGAATGGTATTTCTTATATCTTTATTAAACACCTGAAAACACTAGAACACCACAAAATCAAACAAATAACAATGCTAAGGAATTAAAATATGTGAGTTAAGGGGCTTGAATGTGTAATATTTGACGCTTATCACAGCCAGAGGGCTTTATAGCTAAAAACCAAGGGGATAGTGATAAGTGCTAAAATATTCATATTTTCAGCCCTTAACTTACATGTTTTAATCCTTTGGTTTTAATTAATTAGGCCATTTTAATTCCTTTTTGTGTTTTTCATACTTTTACAGGCTTTTGGAAGAAAATGAAGTAAAACTAGGAAATTTGAGCTCAAAAGAGAAAATGGAGAAAATTGGAGCTCCCTGGAATTGTGATCAAGCAGGGTACCTATGATCGAGCACAGTACCTGAGAGGACAAAAGATAAAGTAGGCTGGGAGCGATCGAGCGCATGCTAGAAGAAGGATTGATCGCAGACTTGCGATCGAGCGCACACAGGCTGCGATCGAGCACACCTATGCGCAGGAGACATATCAAGTGGCGGCTAGATTGGCATTCTTTCCATATTAGGGTTTTCCAACTCCCAATTGTAATAGGTCTCAAAACCCTACGAAATCCCTAGGTTTACTATTTTGTCTAGGACTTCTAAAACCTGTAAATAGACCCTTAAGCCTCTAGAATTGATATACTTGAGAAGGAGAAGAAGAGGAGCTCTTGAAGTTCAAGTCTCGGGTTTATTCTTTTCTTTTCTTTATTTTATGAAGATGTTTAGCATCAACTCTATGTGTAGCTTATTTATTAGTAGGGCTAGATTGAAGCCCTAGTTATGTTTAATTAATATTTCAATATTGGCGCCTTTGTGATGATCTTGTTGTGCTATTTAACTTGATTAATACCTGCTTGCATGAATTCCTCATATGTGTGTGCCTGATCAACATGTGCATGTGGTATGGACTAGTTAGTTAGATCAATTTGGATGACCGAGTCCTGGGTTTAACTTAAGTAACAAAAGAATCCACTCCGTGATTCTTGGGTTAATCAGCATGGGGAACCGGGAGTATACACCCATGCCCTAGGCCCCGTGTGTTTGTCGATTTCCATAGAACATATGCTCTACTAAAGAACAACTTAGTATATACCATGCTAAATCCTTTAGGAAAGAAAAGAGTTAGAGTATACACCCATGCCTAACTCGTTGCTTAGGGAAATCTATAGCTTAAGGAGTATACACCCATGCCCTTAGGTTGTCAAACATTAGATATGCATAACATGATCAAAGCATTGACATATTGTTATATTAATTTAATATAATTAGTAGTGGATATCAAAGCCCTACCCTTTTTATTATTATCAACTCAATCTTTATTTTACTTAAGGAAATTATTTTTAAACGGAAATTCAGCAATCCTCGTGGGAATGATCTTGTACTTGCACCATATACTACTATATTGACCTTGTGTACTTGCAAGTAAAACGTACAATTATTTACCTATTAATTTAGGTAGATTTTTACACAAGTTTTTGGCGCCGTTGCCGGGGATTGCAGCGAATTTTGTTTAAAAATTATTTTCCTTTAGCTTTGTTATTTTAATTTTCAATTTTTAATTTAGTTGTTAGCAAAAAAAATAAAAAAAAAATAAAAATTATTTTTCGTTATCCCTAATTTTCTGTTTTCTGTTTTAGGTTGCGGATTGGCATTCTGTGGTTACGATCAATCGTCAGTCAAGTGCGATCGAGCGTACTGGAATCGAACACACCAACCTGCGATCGAGCGCAGTTCCAGGGAGTATCCGAACCGGCAGTAATGAAGCTGCCTAACTGAAGAAATAATTCAGTTCATGCAAGGTCGTTGATCTCAAGCCTCAACCATTCTTCCACTCGATCCTGAAATTGAGCGGACAATTCGACAATGACCTAGAGCAAAGAAGAAGAAGAAGAAATTGAGATGGAAGATTTGCAAGAGAATCCAATTGGGCTAAGACCATTAGAAGAAAATCCACCACGGGTGAGGAGACCAATGAAGCAGGCATACGTTCCAGCAAACCTCCATCAACCCTCTTGCATAGCCTATCAACCAGAGGTAGATGGCAGCTATTATATCTCTCCCCAAATCTTCAATGCATTGACTCATTTCAGAGGCACAGCTACTAAGGATCCCAACTTGCATCTTAAGGAATTTTTTGACTTATACAAGTTGCAGCATGTCCAAGGCCTAACTCCAGAGAGACGCAGGTTAGTTCTTTTTCCTTTTTCCTTTAAAGATAATGCTAAATTGTGGTACAATTCCTTGCCTGCAAAGTCCATTCATAGTTGGAAAGAATTGACCACCAAGTTTCTGAAGAGGTTTTCCTAGCCCAGAAGACAAAACAACTTAAAAGGGAACTTCAAATGTTCCAACAACGAGACGGAGATTTGTTCTTTGAGGCTTGGGACCACTTCAATTCCTTGCTTCTAAAGTGCCCACACCACAACATCCCTCAAGATGATCAAGTACAAATTTTCTATGAAGGATTAGATGATACTAACAAAGGGATGGTTGATTCAGCTTGTGCAGGAACACTTATGGAAAAGAGTAGTGAGGAAGCTGTGGAACTTTTTGAGACATTAAGTGAGCATTCACAGCAATTATGTTCAAGAGGAAGGAGAGGAATCAAAAGCAAGGGCATGTATGAAGTAAACCTCAGTGGGGGATCAACCAATCAATTGGCTACTGTAGAAAAGAAGTTGGACATGATTGTCAAGGCCATGACTGCTCAGAAAATTTCACCTCTGCAACAGGACACACCAATCCAGGTATGTGCTATTTCTTCCTATCTAGAGCACATCACTGAGAAGTGTCCTTTATCCCCTTTTGCAGAGCAAGAAGAGGTGAATTTTGTGGGACAAAACAATTATCCCCACAAGAATAACCCATACTCCAACACTTACAATCCAGGATGGTGCAACCATCCAAATTTCTCTTGGAGCAATAATCAAGGACAGCAGAAAGGGCCCCAACAAACAAGCCAACCAACGCAAGAGCCAAAGATGAACCAACTGGAGAATATGATACACAACCTGGTGACTTCACAACAGCAATTCATGGCTGATCAAAAACAAGTCAATACAAAGACTGAGCAAGCCATACAAAAACTGGAAGTGCAAATGGGTCAGATGGCAAAGGAGCTGAGTGAGAGGAAGCAGGGAGAATTCCCAGCTCAAACAATACCTAACTCAGGGAGTCACCCGCAGATGAAGGTAGTCACACTTCTAAGAGGTCCTGCTCCTACAAGGGCACTTGAGCCAAATTATGAAGAGCTCAAGTGCAGCTCTTCACACTAGGAGCTTTACAGTCACAAGTAGACACGTTTGAGCATGCAAGAACCTCAAGCGCATCTACTCACAACAGTGGTACTGAAGCCACTGAAGGCAGTAACATTTTCCCTCTTGTCTTTTTCATTTTATTTTCTTTACCTCACATATGCCTCAATTAGCCTTTATGCTTCGTTTTCATTGTTGAACTTTGCTTTACTTTTGGTTTGTTTTCTTTTCTTAAAAAAAAACAAAAAAAAAAAATTACATTCTATTACTATAACCGATCGCAACAAGTATGCGATCGAGCGCAGTAACTGAAAGGTGGCTCAACACTTTCTGTTAGTGCGATCGAACGCACCATAGGTGCGATCGAGTGCACCTGACCCATACACACACATTTCTGGCCGAATGCGATCGAGCGCACTCGGACAGCAAGGCCTACGACCTATTTTAGGTCACTTTTTCCCATGGCCCACAACTATTCTCCCGGCACCGTACAGATTTTTCCCAAACTCCCCACCTCCAGCACTCGTCCTCCTCCCATTTTTCTCCTAGTTTTCACCAAATCCATTACACCACCACCACATAAGTCACCTCTCCGGCCACCATACTCCCATTTTTCCACCACATTACCCAAAACCCCTTCACCACTCCCATTAACACCCATCTCTGAACCATTACCCAACCTCCAAATTTCTTCCATTTTCTTGCAACTGTGGGTGCTCATCCACCCACATTGCCTCTGTGTTGGGATTTTTGTGTGTTTGCAGGGAGTTTTGGGCATCTTGGGCTGTAGTTTGTCTTTGTGGTCATCAAAAGTGCAAACCACCTGTTCGACAAAAGTCCCCAGTCAAGCACACAATGCCTAGAACCCGTGCTTCATCATCCAAGGGGTCCGAGGCCCAATCCATCTCTCCCCCACCCACTTTTGAGGAGCAGGAGCTACTGTTTGAGACCACCTTCACCATAAGAGAAGACTTTCAAAACCATGAGGCGACTCAATGGGCGGTCGCTGAGTTTAAGCTAAGGGGACTCAAGAAGCTCTTCAAACTGGTCACATCCACCGCCTACCGAAAGTTGGTCATTGAATTTTATGCCAAGCTTTCCCATGACTGTGACAACCAGGCTGCTCTCTCCTCAAAAGTGCAAGGCCAAATTGTTCATGTGACTAGGGCCGACATAGCTGCAGCCTTGCAGTGCAATGATGAGCATCCTCCAGAAACTACAAATCATGCCGAGCAACCGCCCCGATACTATGTGGCGGAAATCATTGAAGATATGTGCCAAGGGCACTATGCGGATGCCCACCACAATGCCGGCAGCCGGTCCAAGGTACCTCGAAGGTTGCGGTTTGTGGATTCCATTTTGCACCGAAATGCCTTCCCCTTGGGACACAAAACTCAAAGGCGTGATCAATTTCTCCAAACTCTTTACGCCTTCCATAAGGATGCATGGTACTCCATTCCCGACATCATTTGGAACCAAATCCATAAATTTTGGAATGGAGTGCACATTGGGGGAGCAGAGTCCACACATTCATGGGGATTGCCTTCTCCCTACTTGATTACATACATTTTGCGGAAAAAGGCCATTAAGGGCACCGTAGTGGATGAGGTCGTCGCCACCACTCCAATAGGTCGCATTCACCAATGGAGGAAGAGAGTATTTAATAAAGAGGAAGAGAGTATTTAATATAATAAAGAGGAACCATCTCCCATTTATGATCATTCAGACTGCTCTCCACATCAACAATATCACGAAGAGATAACTCCTCCGAAGAGTTCTACCTTAGAAGAAACAATGTTAGCTTATCTTAGCCAAACGGAGGAAAGTAAGCGATCATTTGAAAGGACGAATAACTCTCACACACAATCATTTGAAAGTATGGAGGCTCACCTAAAGCAAATATTAGGTATACTTAAAGAAGAAGAAGAAGAGTGCCAAAGTCAGTTGGTGGCCAATCCTAATGAGCACTACATGGATGATGAGAAGACTTACTGTCACGAGCAAGCTGTCACATTGAGGAATGAAGAGGTGGTTGAAAATCAAGTGAAAGAGAGGAAGGAGGAGCAATTTGAGGTTCCACAAGAACCACATCGGGAAAAAGAAGAGAGCACTAAGAATTCTTCAACATCAACTCTTATTCCCGAAGTACCAAGAGTCCAAGAGAAAAGGCTGTTAGAGATGCCAAATGAGGAAATTGAGGATATCAAGATAGAAAAGCTCCCTGAGTTTTCTTCTTATTTTATTCCTTTTCATGATTCCCCACTAGATAATAAACTATTTGAGAAGACTCATATATATATATATATATATATATATATATATATATATATATATATATATATATATATATATATATATATATATTATATTACCTGTTCTTCCGACAATGGTCTACCCCGATCTTTAGACAATTGGAATCATCCTACAATAGGAAGAATTCATTCTCTTTGGGGTAAGAGAAGAAAAGACTGGTGCTTCAAGTTCAAACCCAAAGGTCAAAAAGCACTAAGCGCTTCACTGATGAGGATTCTGTTGGCTTGGCGGATCCCATATATTTTGACTAAGTGAGTCAGCTTCACGAGCTCGAGCGCAAGGACTACGCACTCGAGTCCTCCATCAGGCTAGGGTGTCTGATCTCCAACTAGGTTTTATCCTTACCATTGTTGTTCCAATTCAATCTTTGATTATACTTTTACAGCAATGTGTTGCACTTTACTGGTATTTGGTTGGCATATCATCAAGTGTTTTAATTTTATTTTGTTAATTTTAGATTTACTGTTCTTTGTTTTAATCTTTATAAAAAAATAAAATAAAAAATTACATTCTATTATTGCGAACCTTATTGCGAACCTTGTCAATTTCCATAGATTTATGTTTTCTTAAAGAACAACTTAGTATACACCCTTACTAAATCCTTTAAGAAAGAAAAGAGTTAGAGTATACACAAATGCCTAACTCGTTGCTTAAGGAAATCTATAGCTTAAGGAGTATACTCTCATGCCCTTAGGTTGGCAAACATTAGGTGTTTATAATATAATTAAAGCATTGGCATATTGCTATTTTATTTAAGCATGATTAGTGGTGGATATCAATGCCCTACCTTTTTATTTATCTTTACTTCTTTTAAATATATCAATATTAATTTCGTGATAACTTTGATATTTTAATTAATTCTAAATAAAATCATTAATCTCCGTATGAATGATCTCGTACTTGCTGCACTATACTACTGTTTTGATCTTGTGCACTTGCGAGTTAAAACATACCAATTATTATCTATTAATTTAGGTAATATTTGACATAACAAATATGGCTATGGGTGTAAGTAAGATATGTTCATGTGATTTTCACATTATGAGAATAACATAAAGTTAGTGACTCAAGGATATAGATGTAGAGAATTAAGTGGTAGTATCCTTAGCCTTAATTTTGCTACAAAATAATTCATGGAGGAATCATAAGTCAACGTTAAGTAAGTCAAAGGGATTAATTGTTTAATCAAAAATAGTTATTGGATTGTAGTCACAATTATTTAGTAGAATTAATTTTTGATTAAAATATTAGTGCGTTACGGAAATATTTAAGCCAATAATTATTTTTCCCTTTAGGCATCTCACCAAGCTAATATAAATTAATTATATTAATGCTTTCTTTTTTACTGGGCTAAATGTTTTATTTATTTAAAACATGAGCTAGTGAGTATATTTGTGATTGTGCTTGGGATAAAACCCAAAGGCCTAATTGAGCATGGGGCACATATGGCCAGAGAATTTTTCCACGGCCCTGTGCATTGCATAAAAGAGAGAATGTCTGGGATTTAATCCCAGGCCTAGCCTGTCACGCTGTTAAGTGCCAAAATATTCATATTCTCAGCCCTTAATTGAGAGTATTCCTAAAAGCCTATAAATAGACCCTTAAGCCTCTAGAATAGATATACTTTGAATAGAAAAGAATTTGAGGTCTTCAAGTTCAAGTTTCAAGTTTATTCTTTTCCTTTCTTTTCTTTTATTTTATGAAGATGTTTAACATCAACTTCATGTGTAACTAATTTATTTAGTAGGGCTAGATTGAAGCCCTAGTTATATTTAGTTAATATTCAATATTTGTGCCCTTGTGATAATCATGTTGTGATATTTAACTTGATTAATGCCTGCTTTCATGAATTCCTCATATGTGTGTGCCTGATCAACATATGCATGTGGTATGGACTAGTTAGTTAAATCAATTTCGATGACCGAGTCCTGGGTTTAACATAAGTAACAAAAGTAATCCACACCGGATTCTTGGGTTAATCAACATAGGGAACCGGAAGTATACACACATGCCCTAGGCCTCATGTGTTTGTTGATTTTCACAGAATATATGCTTTCCTAAAGAACAACTTAGTATACACCAATGCTAAATCCTTTAGGAAAGAAAAGAGTTAGAGTATACACCCATCCCCTTAGGTTGACAAACATTAGATAGACAAAACATGATCAAAACATTGGCAAATTGGCATATTGACATATTAGCTAAACATAATTAGTGGTGGATATCAAAACCCTACCTCTTTATCATTATCAACTCAAATTCAATCTTTTGTTTTATTTTACTTTAGAAATTTATTTTAGACAAAATTCAACAATCCTCGTGGGAATGACCCCATATTTGCACACTATGCTACTGTGTTGACCTCGTGCACTTGCGGGTAAAACATCCAATTATTTGCCTATTCATTTAGGTAGGTAATTGTGACAACAAGTTTTTGGCGCCGTTGTCGGGGATTGCGGCGAATTTTGTTTATAATTATTTTCCTTTAGTTGTGTTGTTTTAATTTTCAATTTTCAATTTTGTTGTTATCAAAAATCAAAAAGATTTTCCGTTTTTCCTAACTTTTCTGTTTTCTGTTTCAAGTTGCGGACTTGTGATTCTGTTACTGCGATCGAACATCAGTTGAATGCGATCGAGCGCATTACGATCGAGCGCACCAACCTAAGATCGAGTGTAGTTCCAGGGAGCATCCGGACTAGCAGCACTGAAGCTGCTTTGACTGAAGAAGCAATTCAATTGATGCAAGGTCGTTGATCTCAAGACTCAATTGTCATTCCACTCGATCCTGAAATTGAGCGGACAATTCGACAAAGACCTAGAGACGAAGAAGAAGAGGAAGAAATTGAGCTGGAAGATTTGTAAGAGAATCCAATAGGGTCAAGACCACTAGAGGCAAATTTACCACCGGTGCGGAGATCGATGAAGCAGGCATTCGTTCCAGCAAACCTCCATCAACCCTCATGCATAGCATATCAATCGGAGGTGGAAGGTAGCTATTATATTTCTCCTCAAATCCTCAATGCATTAACTCACTTTAGGGGCACAGCTACTGAGGATCCCAACTTGCATCTTAAAGAGTTCTTTGATCTATGCAGGTTGCAACACGTCCAAGGCCTAACTCCAGAGAGACTCAGGTTAGTTCTCTTTCCTTTCTCTTTGAAAGATAATGCTAAACTGTTGTATAATTCTTTGCCTGCAGATTCTATCCATACTTGGGAAGAACTAGCCACCAAGTTTTTGAAGAAGTTTTTCCCAGCTCAAAAGACAAGACAACTTAAACGGGAACTTCATATGTTCCAACAAAGAGATGGAGATTTGTTCTTTGAGGCATGGGATCTCTTCAATTCATTGCTTCTAAAGTGCCCACATCACAACATCCCTCAAGATGATCAAGTACAAATTTTCTATGAAGATTTAGATGATACTAGCAAAGGGATGGTTGATTTAGCTTGTGGAGGAGCACTTATGGGAAAGAATAGTGAGGAAGCAATGGAGCTTTTTGAAACATTAAGTGAGCATTCCCAACAATTCTACTCTAGAGGAAGGCGAGGATTAAAGAGCAAAATCATGTATGAAGTGAACTTCAATGGGGGATCTCCAAATCAGATGGTTGTTATGGAAAAGAAGTTAGACATGATTGTCAAGGCCATGACTGCTCAGAAAATCTCACCTCTGCAATAATACTCACCAATCCAAGTATGTGCTATTTGTTCCCATTTAGATCACACAACTGAGACGTGTCCTTTAT
Organism: Corylus avellana; assembly: GCF_965113065.1. NCBI lineage: Eukaryota > Viridiplantae > Streptophyta > Magnoliopsida > Fagales > Betulaceae > Corylus > Corylus avellana. Next base: position 15,179,797 of record NC_142497.1, read on the forward strand.
CTCCATTTACAGAGCAAGAAGAGGTGAATTATATGGGACAAAACAATTACCCCCACAAGAACAATCCGTACTCCAACACCTACAATCTAGGATTGCGCAACCATCCCAATTTCTCTTGGAGTAACAATCAAGGACAGCAGAAGGGGTCCCAACAAGCAAGCCAACCAACTCAAGAGTCAAAGTTGAACCAACCGGAGAATATGATACACAACCTGGTGACCTTAGAACAGCAATTTACGGCTGATCAAAAATAATTCAATACAAAGACTGGAAGTGCAAATGGGGCAGATGGCAAAGGAGTTGAGTGAAAGGAAGTGGGGAGATTTTCCAGCCCGAACAATACCTAATCCAGGGAGTCACCAGCAACTAAAAGCAGTCATAGTTCTCACGAATGGCAAGGTCATTGGAACTGAAGAGCCACCTCAAGCATCTCCAGATGAAGCATCAACTTCTAAGGTAAACAAAATGGAGAAGGTGAATGCACCACCCTTTCCTCAAAGGTTAGTCAAACCAAAAAAAGAAAAGCAACTTATGGATATCTTTGAGACTTTGAGGAAAGTAGAAATCAATATTCCTTTGTTAGATGGAATTAAACAGATTCCTTCTTATGCTAAATTTTTAAAGGATTGTTGCACTTAACAAAAGAAGGTTTCAGGAGCATGAGACAGTGGTCCTAACAGAAGATGTAATTGCAGTTTTGTTGAGAAAATTACCACCCAAGCTAACAGATCCGGGTAATTTTACCATTCCTTGCAGGATAGGAGACCATCTTTTTGAGCATGCATTGCTGGATCTGGGAGCAGGGGTCAATTTGCTACCTTACATGGTATATGAAAAGTTGTGTTTGGGGGAGCTTCAACCAACCTCTGTCACCATGCAATTGGCAGACAGAAGCATCAAAAGACCAAGAGGTATACTTGAGGATGTATTGGTAAAGGTAGATACATTTATTTTACCTGCTGACTTCATTGTGTTAGATGTGGAAGAATCCCCTATGCCATCACCCTTGCCTGTCATCTTAGGAAGACTCTTTATGAGAATTGCTGATACTACAATAGGAGTGAAAAAGGGTACTGTAAGTATGAAGGTGAATGGTGAAACAATAGAATTCAAAATATTTGATGCAATGAAATTACCACATGATGAGTTAGAGTGTCTTGATGTTTGTATGATCCAAAGCATTAGTGAGCCAGTTTTGCAGGACACACAGAAACATCCAGTAAAGACCTCTCTCACTCATAAGTTCACAAGTCAGGACACTGGGCCAGTCTATGCAGATGTTACTGAGAACATCAATGGAGCAAACCAACCTCTTCAAGCCTGTCCACCATATCCAAGTACCAAAAGAAAGCTGTAGCTGGATGAATGGGACGACTTGAGGTATGAAGAAAATAAGAACACTAAGCACCACAAGAAAAGACCCAATGACCATCATCATAGAAAGCATGTCAAAGAGGAGTTCTATATGGAACCCAAATTCTTGACCTATAGAGAAAGTCCTGTACCTGCACCACCAAGGGCACTTGAGCCACATTCTGTGGAGCTCAAGTGCAGCTCTCCACACTAGAGACATTACAGTTACAAGTAGAAGCGTTTCAGCAGTCCAGGAGCTCAAGCGCATCTACTCAGAACAGTGGTACTGAGGCCACTGAAGGTGGTACACTTTTCCGTCCTTGTTTCACATCATATCAATTTCTTTACTATTACATGTGTTCTCACTTATCCTTTGTGTTTCTTTTCATTTCAGAAGTTGTTGTACATTATGCAATTAAGAAAAAAAAAATTAACATTCTATTACTACGATCGATCGCAACAAGAATGCGATCAAGCATAGTAATCGAATTTTGGCTTTAAACATTCTGTTAGTGCGATCGAACACACCTTGGGTGCGCTCAAGCGCACATCACCCACACACGCACACCCTTGGCCGAATGCAATTGAGCGCACCATGTGTGCGAACGAGTGCACTCGGACAACACACCACGTGACCTATTTTAGGTCACTTTCCCCTCTCTTTTTTTCCCTGCGCCATACAATTCTCCAAGCACCCACCTCTGGCACAGCCTTACTCCCTCAACTCCTCCACCTTTTTTTCACCACCTCTACCACACAGCCACCACATGGTTCTCTTCTTCGGCCACCATACCACCATTTTTCCACCACACAACCATACACCCCGTTCCCCATTCCCATCAACCCCCCAACTCCGATCACACCCCCAACCTTCATTTTTTTTCTCATTTGTTTGCAATTGTGGGTGTTCATCCACCCACATTGCCTTTCTATGGTTGAAGTTTCTTGTTTTTGCAGGGGGTTTTGAGCAGTGTTGTGTTCTTTTGCAATCTTGATCATCACAAATGCACCCCAGGTGTTAGATAAAAGTCCCCAATCAAGCTCATAATGCCAAGAACTCGCACCTCATCCTCCCGGGGGTCCGAGGCCCAAGCCATTTCTCCCCCTCTCACTTTTGAGGAACGGGAGCTACTGTTTGAGACCACCTTCGCCATTTGTGAAGACTTCCAAAACCTTGAGGTGACTCATGGGCGGTCTCCGAGTTCAAGTGACGAGGGCTCAAGAAGCTTTTCAACCCGGTCACCTCCACAACCTATCGAAAGCTGGTGATCGAGTTCTATGCCCGCCTATCCCATGATTGCGACAGGCCAGCTGCCCTCTCTTCCGAGGTGCAAGGCCAAGTTGTTGACGTGACACGGGCCAACATTGCCGCTGCCCTTCAATGCAATGATAAGCACCCTCCAGAAACCGCACAACTTGCCGAGCAATCGCCCAGATTCTATGTGGCGGAAATCATTAAGGACATGTGCCAAGGGCAATATGCCGATGCACATCATAATGCTGGCAGCCGATCCAAGCTACCTCAACGGTTTTGGTTTGTGGACTCCATATTGCACCGTAATGCCTTTCCCTTGAGGCACAAGACTCAGAGGCGGGATCAATTTCTCTAGACTCTCTACGCCTTCCATAAAGATGCCTGGTATTCGATTCCCGATATTATCTTGAACCAAATTCACAAATTTTGGAATGGTGTGCACATTGGAGGAGCAGAGTCCTCACACTCATGGGTGTTGCCTTTCCCATACTTAATCTCCTACATTCTTCGAAAAAAGGGCATCAAGGGCACCGTAGCTGATGAGCCAGTCACTACTACTCCCATATTTGGCATTCGCCAATGGAACAAGAGCTGCTCCCATATGCCCCGAGCACCTCTAGCACTCGCAATTGGTGGGGAAGAGTGTGAGGCCAAGCCAAGGGCAAAAGATGAACCGGCAGCAGCGGAGGAGGAGGCCCCAATCATTTTTTGTGCCGCACAATACCGCTCACTTAGTGAAAAAATGGTGGGCCATCGGAGAGAGTTGGCTGATCAAAGAAAGGAGGCTCGGGGAGATAAAGAGTTGATGGATCAACGACTCACTACCTTAGAAGAATTGATGCGGTCCATACTTAGCCGTTTGCGACCACCATCTAGAGCATCTACTTCTGGACAGCACTGAGCAGGGACCACCGTCTGGCTGAAGACGTTAAACTTAGCGCTCATGGGAGGCACCCCATAGTTTATCTTTTTATTTTTGTTTTGTTTAGTGTGTTTTAAGTTAATCTTTTTATTTATCTTTAGTTTTGTTTCTTTTTAATTGCTTTTGTGTTTTCGTATTTTGGAGGGACAAGTGTGCTTCAATTTAAGTTTGGGGGTATGCTATGAGCCATGCTTTCCAAGACTATGTCATCCATCTCCCGGGTACACTCCTTCTTTTATTTAGACACATTGGGGACAATGTGTCATTGAAGTTTTGGGGGTATGGCCACACATGTTGTTCACACACACTTTGTCCCAATTTCATATTATTTGTTTTGTGTGTTTGTTTGTTTATTTGAAAATAATAATAATAATAATAATAAAAATAAAAATAAAAATTTGCATGTTCATGTTGCTCTAAAAGTTTAAGTTGATCTAAAAGAATTATGGCTTGAATTCATCAGTGAGTTTAAAATTTTGAACACAGGATCTGATGAGTGAATTTGTTAGCTTGGTTACTTGTTTAGGACAGTTGAAAAATCACATGTTTGATCTAATCACACAAGCACATTAGCACATAATTTGTGAGGTATGACATGAGGCCTGATATGTGTGTTTCTATATCTTGGATGAAATTGGATGACATATTAGATGGACACTTTGGCATACATATGTTCAATAAAAAAATATATAATAAAAAAATGAAATAAATGATTATTGATAAGCTTTTCACTGAGTAACTGGACCTCTTGCCCCAAAGCATTGAGTGTTCACGTCAAAAGGTGAAAATTTTGGATTTTATCAATGCAATGGTTAGTTTGGTTTTATAGCTTCTTTGACTCGAGTTAGTAGGTCCTTAGGGATGTCTCTACACCTAATGCCCTAAAACCATCTGGTTTGGGAGTCATTGACTTAATACTTGCTACATGGGTCAATTAGAAAGCTTAAGGGAACCAAACATTGCACAACCTGACAAAAAAAAAAAAAAGAGAAAAAGAAATATGCCATGGTTGTTCATTCTAATAGGGATTTCAATGAATTTTGAGATATGGAGACATTACATGTTGGAAAGATTTGGAAGCCTCATAATTTTGTGCTAGTTCACTTTACACTGTTTTCAAACTTGTGATGTTTTAGCATGTCCTTTGTAAGTAATTGCGCTTTAAGATCCCAATTCATTGTGAATATGGAGTTCATCTTTTTAAGCTTGCTAATAAATGAAAATCATGATCTTCAAGTGATGCTTTAATTTTTGGGATAACATGAACTGTGCATGACGTTTGTGGGTAACATTTTTGGAAAACCCTCACGAGACTTCACTCGGCCTCTAGGGAATTCCTAGAGGTTTAAAAGGCTTGTTGCATATGCTAAATGCAATCATACATCCCACAAAAGATGGATTTATCTTTTTGTTCTCTGTTTTCCATTTTTGTTTTTAGTTTTGTATTGCTAAGGGACCAGCAATATGTAAGTTTGGGGGTGTGTTAAGTGCTAAAATATTCATATTTTCAGCCCTTAACTTACATGTTTTAATCTTTTAGTTTTAGTTAATTAGGCCATTTTAGTTCTTTTATGTGTTTTCTTTGATTTTGTAGGTCATTGGAAGAAAAAGAAGCAAACTCAGAAGTTTTGGACCGAAAAGGAGCTATTTTGGATTTTGGAAGGCTCTAGTAGAGCGATCGATCGTAGGTGAACTGCAATCCAGCGTACTACAGGCGAGGATGGCACATTGCATGGTAGCCATGATTGAGTGCAAGCACAAGGAGGATCGATTGCAGACCTGCGATCGATCGCACACAGGCTGCGATCGAGCACACCTGTGCGTGATGGCCAAGACAGCTGCCAACCTTAATAAGGAAAGAGCAGTTTCTAGGGTTTTGTAGCTTAGTGCAAACTAGGGCTCAAACCCTACGATTTTTAGGGGTTCTAGAGTATTCCTAAAGGCCTATAAATAGACCCATAAGCCTCTAGAATAGATATACTTTGTAAGGAGAAGAATTGGAGCTCTTCAAGTTCAAGTTTCGGGTTTATTCTTTTCCTTTCTTTTCTTTTCTTTTATGAAGATGTTTAACATCAACTTCATGTGTAACAAATTTATTTAGTAGGGCTAGATTGAAGTCCTAGTTATGTTTAGTTAATATTCAATATTGGCACCCTTGTGATAATCATGTTGTGATATTTAACTTGATTAATGCCTGCTTTCATGAATTCCTCATATGTGTGTGCCTGATCAACATGTGCATGTGGTATGGACTAGTTAGTTAAATCAATTTGGATGACCAAGTCCTGGGTTTAACATAAGTAACAAAAGTCATCCACACCGGGTTCTTGGGTTAATCAACATGGGGAACCGGAAGTATACACCCATGCCTAGGCCTCATGTGTTTGTCGATTTCCACAGAATATATGCTTTCCTAAAGAACAACTTAGTATACACTCATGCGAAATCCTTTAGGAAAGAAAAGAGTTAGAGTATACACCCATGCCTAACTCGTTGCTTAGGAAAATCTATAACTTAAGGAGTATACACCCATGCCCTTAGGTTGACAAACATTAGATAGACATAACATGATCAAAACATTGGCATATTGACATATTAGCTAAATATAATTAGTGGTGGATATCAAAGCCCTACATCTTTATCATTATCAACTCAAATTCAATCTTTTGTTTTTTTTTACTTTGGGAATTTATTTTAGACAAAATTCCGCAATCCTCGTGGGAATGACCCCGTATTTGCACACTATGCTACTGTGTTGACCTCGTGCACTTGCAGGTAAAACATCCAATTATTTGCCTATTAATTTAGGTAGGTAATTGTGACAACACACGCCCCCAAAATTGACATTGGCTAGCCTAGCAGGGTTACTAGAAATTACCCCAGAATCACCAACTGGTAGTTGTTGGTCTTTCTTGAAGATTGTTGTTGGTTGAGTCTCTTACCTTCCTATGATAGGTTAAGTTGTGTTTTTTGGTTGTCTAGATTGTGTTTTTCCTAGTTCTTTGCAGGAATGTCATCTTTTGCTTCCTCCAGGCTTCTACCAAAGAGCAAGAGTGGATGTTGGCCCTACACCTTCTATGGCTCATTTTGAAGTTGAAGTTGCATTTGCCAAGAGATTTGTGACTGGCAGTGACTAAGCTATGTTCTTCCAAGAAGCTCAACTGCAAAAAGGGGTAAATGTTATCTTGACCTTTTTTTTTTTTTTTTTTGTCCACACACATGCAATCTTATAGGTTCTGCATCACCTTTGCTTGGGTGATTGAATTATTGTGTGATTACATTGTGTTGTGTCTTTGCATGCCTCTAGCTTTTATCCTTCTTGCCTATTGCATGCTTGTTATCCCTTTGATTCTGTTGATGAAATTTGGATGAACCTATAGTTATTCACTTTCAATTTTTTGGGATCTTCATTTTGTATAGTTTTAATGCATGTGTTTTCTTCTTCGGCATTTATAGAGAATTGTGCATGTGTCTTTTGTTTTTAGATATTTTGGGCTCTTTAACTCACATGCTCATGTATTTCGGATGTAGGGTTGACATTTCATTTTCTTGACTCACATAATTGATGCTCTACTTTGGATTTTTTTTTTAGGAGAATGTAAGGTTCGTGGTTGATGATTGTGGATCTTCCATTTCTTAATATGTTGGGTTGTTTTGAGTTGCATTTATACATGCAGAGTTTTTCGATAACATGTTAATTTGATCCTTGTTTCTCCCATTACATATTCCCATAATATGTGAAATTGGTGACAATTGCCCTTTGATTGTGTGTTGAGATAATGCAATTGTTCATTCACATATTGTGACTGTGAGCTTATGGCCTATTGATGGAATGTTCTTGAGATTTGCAAATGCCATGTTGGTTGTGCTCATTTTTTTTTTTTTTTTTCATGCATCTCAACCTTGTTCGGATGACATGAATTGGGCATTTGAATAGGAGTTTCTTTGGACTCGCATGCATTTTCATGTGTATAGTTTGAGCATATCATGATCTCATGTTGTGTTTTGTGCTCATACTATATGTTTTGACTTGAGCCTTCTATGTTCCTACTTTGGTCCTTTGTACTCCCTTGTTTATACCTTCCAACGATATGAGTGATGCCACTTGAGTGCCTTCCTTTGTCTTTTATGACAAAAATGAGGAGAATGTGATTTGTAATAACACTTGTTAGGGAGAGGTTGCACATGTTACAGGGGAGTTAACATTGAGCCGTTTTGTCTTTATGGTATCTTTTATATATCTTGTATTCTTTGGCATACTACATGAGATATCTTGGCTTAATGTGCTTTATAACACAAGCATGTTTATATGTGGTTCTTTGTTCAAATCCTTTCACATGTGTCTTTTTTATTGTTGTTTATTCTCTTTCCTCTTGTCATATCATATGAGTTGTTAATTTGGATAGAATGCGTTTCATTATGAATCCCTTTGACCACTCAGACAAAAAGGTGGAGAAGTATTGTAAAGGGTGGATGGATTCACTCTTTGAGGGGGAACTTGCTTGGTGTCTTGATTTTTGTATCTCACAAACAAGGTTATGTGTGCTTTGGTCTGGAAGGTTGCACATGGTGTGTTCTTTGTGTTCTTTGTGTTTAGTTGGTTTTGTTATTGAATGGCCAAAGGGAGAGATTGTTAGGTTTTAGTTTGCCCTTATTCAATGATGTTTCCTATAATTCTTTAGTGTTTAAAACTTTGGGGAACATCACTTAGGCTTTCAAGGGTTGTTGAAGAACTTTTGTTTTCCCGTCACAAACCCTGTCAGAACGAGACATGTAACTGGACTATGTGAAGAGCCTACAGTTTTCTCGTCAAGAGTGCCGTCAGGATGAGACATTTAACGGGGAGTTACTATTTCCTCTTCAAGAGTGCCGTCAAGACGGACATGAAACGGGAAGTTACTGTTTCCTTGTCAGGAGTGCCATCAGGAAGATACATGTTACAAGGACTTACTGTTTTCTCGTCAGGAGTTGCCTCAAGATGGGGATGTAACAGGATAGAAGCTGAAGCTACTGTTTCCTCGTCAGGACGGGATATATAATTGTTGTCCAAATATCTACCTAAATTAATAGGAAAATAATTGTACATTTTATCCACAAGTGCACATGGTCAACATAGTAGTATATGATGCAAGTACGGGATCATTCCCACGAGGATTGCAAAATTTTGCTTAAAATAAATTCCTTAAGTAAAATAGAACAAAGGTTGATTTTGATTTGATAATCATAAAAGGTAGGGCTTTGATATCCACCATTAATTATATTAAGCTAATATGTCAATATGCTAATGTTTTGATCAAGTTATGTCTATCTAATGTTTGTCAACCTAAGGGCATGAGAGTATACTCCTTAGGCTGTAGATTTCCCTAAGAAACGAGTTAGGCATGGGTGTTTACTCTAACTCTTTTCTTTCTTAAAGGATTTAGCATGGGTGTATACTAAGTTGTTCTTCAAGAAAGCATGATTCTATAAAAATCAACAAACACACGGAACCTAGGGCATGGGTGTATACTCCCGGTTTTCCATGTTGATTAACCTAAGAATCCGGTGTGGATTTCTTTTGTTACTTCTATTAAACCCAGGACTCGGTCATCCAAATTGATTTAACTAACTAGTCCATACCACATGCATATGTTGATCAGGCAAACACATATGAGGAATTCATGAAAACAAGAATTAATCAAGTTAAATATCACAACATAATCATCACAAAGGCGCCAATATTGAATATTAACTAAACATAACTAGGGCTTCAATCTAGCCCTACTAAATAAATTAGTTACACATGAGTTTGATGTTAAATATCTTCATAAAAATAAAATAGAAAGGAAAACAATAAACCCGAAACTTGAACTTGAAGGGCTCCAATTCTTCTCCTTAGAAATTGTGTGTCTATCTTAGAGGTTTTAGGATCTATTTATATGCCTTAGGAATACTCTAGAAACCCTAAAAAGCGTAGGATTTGAACCCTAGTTCGCACACAAGTTACAAAACCCTAAAAATCACACTTTCTATATCAAGGCTAGCGGCTGGCTCGCTCCTTATGCACAGGTGCACTCGATCGCAGCCCATGTGCGATTGATCAAAGGTATACAATCATTCCTTCATGCTGGCTCTCGATCGCAGGTGCGATCGAGGCTTCCACTGGTGCGCACGAGCGCACGCCTTGCGTTCGTGTTCTTCGCCTGTAGTGCGCTCGATCGCAGCTCCCCTGCGATTGATCGCACTACCAGAGCCTCCAATTTTCCCAAAATTGTTCTTTTATGCTCAAAACTTCCGAAATTGCTTCCTTTCCTTCCAACGACCTACAAAAACAAAGAAAGTACATAAAAGAACTAAAATGGCATAAATTAATCAAAACTAAAGGATTAACAAATGTAAGTTGAGGGCTAAAATATGAATATTTTAGCACTTAACACACCCCCAAACTTACATATTGCTAATCCCTTAGCAATACAAAACTAAAAACTAAATGGAAAACTGAAAACAAAAAGATAAATCCATCTTTCGTGGGATGTACGATTGCATTTAGCATATGCAACAAGCCTTTTAATCCTCTAGGAATTCCCTAGAGGACAAGTGAAGTCTCTTGTGGGTTTTCCAGGAATATTACCCACAAACATCATGCACAGTTCATGTTATCCCAAAAATTAAAGCATCACTTCAAAATCATGATTTTCATTCATTAGCAAGCTTAAAAAGATAAACTCCATCTTCACAATCAATTGGAATCTCAAAGTTGTAATTACTTACTAAAGACATGCTAAAACATCACAAGTTTGGTGTAAAGTGAACTAGCACATAAATATGAAGCTTCCAATTACTTCCAATGTGCAATGTCTCAATGTCTCAAAGTTAACTAAAATCCCTATTAGAATGATAGCTATGGCATATATTTCTTCTTTTTTCGTGTATATATATATATATATATATAATATGCCAAAGTATCTATCTAATACGTCTTCTAGTTTCACCCAAGACATAAAAACACACACATCAGACTTTCATGTCATACCCCACAAATTATGTGCTAATGTGCTTGTGTGATGTTGTTCACAATTACCTACCTAAATTAATAGGCAAATAACTAGATGTTTTACCCGCAAGTGCACAAGGTCAACATTGTAGTATCGTGTGCAAATCCAGGGTCATTCCCACGAACATTGCTGAATCTTGTCTAAAATCAATTCCCAAAGTAAAATAAAACAAGAGATCGGATTTAAATTCATAATGATAAAAAGGTAGGGCTTTGATATCCACCATTAATTATATTAAGCTAATATGTCAATATGCCAATGTTTCGATCAAGTTATGTCTATCTAATGTTTGTCAACCTAAGGGCATGGGTATATACTCCTTAAGCTATAGATTTCCCTAAGCAACGAGTTAGGCATGAGTGTATACTATAACTCTTTTCTTCCCTAATGGATTTAGCATGGTGTTTACTAAGTTGTTCTCTAGGAAAGCATATATTCTGTAGAAATTGACAAATACATGAGGCCTAGGGCATGGGTGTATACTCCCGGTTCCCCATGTTGATTAACCCAAGAACCCGGTGTGGATTACTTTTGTTACTTATATTAAACCCAAGGCTCGGTCATCCAAATTGATTTAATTAACTAGTCCATACCACATGCACATGTTGATCAGGCACACACATATGAGGAATTCATGAAACTAGGTATTAATCAAGTTAGATATCATAACAAGATCATCACAAAGGCGCCAATATTGAATATTAACAAAACATAACTAGGGCTTCAATCTAGCCCTACTAATTAAATTAGTTACACATAAAGTTGATGTTAAACATCTTCATAAAATAAAAGAAAAGAAAGGAAAAGAATAAACCTGAAACTTTATCTTGAAGAGCTCCAATTCTTCTCCTTACAAAGCATACCTATTCTAAAGGCTTAAGGGTCTATTTATAGGCTTTAGAAGTCCTTGACAAACTAGTAAACCTAGGAATTTCGTAGGGTTTCAAAACCTATTACAATTGGGAATTGGAAAACCCTAATATGGGAAGAATGACAATCTAGCCGCCACTTGATATGTCCTCTGCGCACGGGTGCGATCGATCGCAACCCTTGTGCACTCGATCGCAGGTCTGGGATCGAGCCTCTTCTATTGTGCGCTCGATCGCAGAGGAACCTGTGATCGATCGCAGTGTCAGGGGCTCCCATTTTTCCATCTTCTCTCTTTGAGCCCAAATCTTCCTGATTTACTTCATTTTCTTTCAAAAGCCTACAAAAGTATGGAAAACACAAAAAGAAATTCAAATGACCTAATTAACTAAAACCAAATGATTAAAACATGTAAGTTAAGAGCTGAAAATATGAATATTTTAGCACTTAACTTGTGATCAAATCAAACATGTGAATTCTCAATTGTCCTAAGCAAGTAACCAAACTTAAAAAATTCTATCATTAGATCATGTGTTCAAAATTTTAAGCTCACCAATGAAATCAAACCACAACTCTTTCAGATCAACCAAAATTTTAAGGCAAACATGAACATGCAAACATTTTATTTTATTTTTTAACAACACAACAAACAAAGCAAACAACATGAAACTGGGACAAAGTGTGTGTAAAGTGTTCCCATGCCCCCAAGCTTAAATGACATATTGTCCCCAATATATCGAAAACAAGGAAAGAATTTTCCCAGGATATGGAAAAAATGGTGTGGAAAGAATGCTCATAACACACCCCCAAACTTGAATCAAAGCATATTTGTCCTTGCAAAATAAGAAAGCACGAAAACAAGTAAATGAAACAAAACAAAACGAAAGATAAACAAGAAGATTAAGTGAAACACACTAAAACAAAATAACAAGATAAACTATGGGATGCCTCCCATGAGCTTTAAGTTTAACGTCTTCAGCTAGATGGTGATCCCCTCTTAGTGCAGTCCCGGAAAAAATGCTCCTGATGGTGGTGGCAAACAGTTAAGAATGGACCGCATCAGTTCTTTTAGGACAGCTAGTCTTTGGTCCATCAAGACTTTATCCTCCCAAGCCTCTCGTCTTTGATCAGCTAACTCTCGCCGAAGCCCTGCCACTTCTTCACTGATGGAGCGATATTGTGCGACACGTAGATTGACAGTGGCCTCCTTTTCTGCTGCTTCCCACTCAGCTGCAGGTTCATCTTTTGCCATTGGCACGGCCTCAAACTCTTCCGCTTCAGCTACTGGTGCTTGAGGTACCCTAGGCATATGCAAGCAGCTTTGATTCCATTGCCGAATGCCAAACTTTGGGGTTGTGGTGATGGGCTCATCTGCTGAGGTGCCCTTGATGCCCTTTTTCAGGAGAATGTAAGTGATTAAGTAAGGAAAAGGCAACCCCCATGAGTGGGTGGACTCAGCTCCCCCAACATGCACTCCATTTCAAAACTTGTGAATTTGGTTGCAAATAATTTTAGGAATGGAACATCAGGCACCTTTATGGAAGGCGTAGAGTGTTTGTAAGAATTGGTCTCGCCTTTGAGTCTTGTGCCCCAGGGGGAAGGAATTGCGGGGCAAAATAGAGTCCACAAGCCAAAGCTGTGGAGGTAGCTTGGACCAACTACCGGCATTATGGTGTGTATCAGCATATTGCCCATGACACATGTCTTCAATGATTTTCGCCACATAGTATCTGGGAGGTTGTGCTTCTAGTTGCGCTTCTTCTAGAGGGTGCTCATCATTGCACTGGAGAGCAGCGATAATGTCAACCTTAGTTACTTCAATAACTTGATCATGAACTGTGGAAGATAGAGCAGCCGGCCTGTTGCAATCATGAGACAGGTGTGCATAGAACTCGGTCACCAATTTTTTGTAGGCAGTGGAGGTGACCGGCTTGAATAGCTTCTTTAGCCCCCGGTGCTTGAATTCTGCAACCGCCCATCAAGTAGCTTCAAGGTTTTGGAAATCCTCTCGGATGGCAAAAGTAGTTTCAAACAGCAGCTCCTCAAAAGTGGGAGGGAGGAAATGGCTAGGGCATCAGAGCCCCGAGAGGATGAAGCTCGAGTTTTCAGCATGATGAGCTTGGTTCAAGAATTTTCTTGAACACTTGGTGTGCAGTGGTACGACCAAGGTTTCAAAATCATAGCAACAACCCACACCCCCTACAAAATAAGGAAAATCTAACCACAAAAGCAATTGTGGGTGGAGAAACACACATAATTTAAAAAAAAAAAAAAAGATTCAAAAAAATTAAGATGGGTTGGAAGCGAAGTTGTGGTGGAAATAGGTGAAGGGTGGAATGGGTGAGGGTGTTGTGAGGTGGAGGTTGGTGGTCGGAGAGGAGAACCTTGTTGTGGAGGTGCGGTGGTGGTGGTTGAAAACCGGTGGAGGTGCGATGAGAGGGGTGGTGCTCCGGTTTAGTGAAGTGATAGCGCGGTGGACTTGTACTGCACAGGGAAGAAGTGATGGGGGAATGGGGGAAAGTGACCTAAAATAGGTCACGTGGCATTCTGCCCGAGAGTGCTCCATCGTACTCGTGCAGTGGTGTGCGTGTGTGGGTGAGGTGCGCTTGAACGCACGCAAGGTGCGCTCAATCGCACTGATAGAATGTAAAACAGCCAAAAGTTGGGCACTACACTCGATCGCACGCAGGTTGCGGTTGATAGCAGTAACAGAATGTAAAAGGTTTTTTTTTTTTTTGAATAAAAATGCAAAATGAACAGCAACTTACTGAAAAAAAAAAAAAAAAAACAAAAAAAACAAAAAAAACAAAAAAAACAAAAAAAAAAACAAAACAAAAACAAAAACAAAAACAAAAAACAAAACAAACACAAATATAAGAACACTTAAAGCACTACAGAAAATTAGGAAGAATTTTGAACATAATGAAAAAGAAAAAACTAAGGGATAGAGAATTGTACCGCCTTCAGTGGCCTCAGTGCCACTGTTCTGAGTAGATTCGCTCAAGCTCCTGGACTGCTCAAATGCTTCTACTAGTAGCTGCAATGCTACTAGCGTGGGGAGATGCACTTGAGCTCCACGGATTGTGGATCAAGTGCTCTTGGTGGTGCTGCAGATGGTATAAACTTGAAAGACTGATTTTTCTATGAGCCATAAACCTTCACAGCTCCATAAGGGGAAACTTGAGTGACAACACAAGGACCGAACCATCTATGCTTACACTTACCAGGGACAGGACTTAATTTGGAAGTATAGGTCAACACTTTCTGTCTCACGGAAGACTCCTTCTTGACATGCTTCGTATCATGATAAGCCTTGGGTCTTTTCTTGTGGAGCTTGATACCCCCATTTGCTTCACATCTCAATTCTTCTAGTTCATGCATCTACAGCTTCCTCTTAGCATTTGGATATGGTGGAAAGGTTTCAAGGGGGTGCTCTGCTTCAATGATGTTCTCAGTAACATCTTCATAATTTATCTTAATGTTTTGCCTTGTGAAATTGTGAGTGAGGGGGGTCTTTAATGGATCATTATGTTGGTCCTGCAAAACTGTCTCACTAACACCTTGGATCATACAAACATTAAAACATTCTAATTCATCTTGAGGTACTTTCAATGCATCAAATATTTTGAACTCCATTGTCCCACCATTCACCTTCATACTCATAATACCCTTTTTCACACCTATTGTAGTATCAGCAGTTCTCATAAAGGGTCTTCTTCCTAAGATAATAGGTAAAAGTGATGGCATAGGAGATTTGTCCACATCCAATACAATAAAATCAGCAGGTAAAATAAATTTACCTACCTTTACCAAAACATCCTCAAGTATACCTCTTGGTCTTTTGATGCTTCTGTCTGCCAATTGCAAGGTAATATAGGTTGGTTGAAGCTCCCCCAAACCCAGTGTCTCATATACAGTGTATGGCAACAAATTAACCGATGTTCCTAGATCCAGTAGTGCCCTTTCAAAAGAATGGTCTCCTATCCTGCAAGGAATGGTAAAACTACCCGGATCTATTAGCTTTGGTGGTAATTTTTTTAACAAAATTGCACTTACCTCCTCTATTAAGGCCACTATCTCATGCTCCCGAGACTTCCTTTTATTAGTGCAACAATCATTTAAAAATTTAGCATATAAGGGTGTCTGCTTAATTGCATCTAATAAAGGAATATTAATCTCTACTTTCCTCAAGGTCTCAAAAATATCAATGAGTTGTTTTTCTTTCTTTGGCTTTCTTTGAGGGAAGGGTGGTACATTTATCTTCTCCATTTTACTTACCTTGGATGTTGAGGCTTCATCTGAAGATGCTTGAGCTGTCTCTTCAGTTCCTATGACCTTGCCATTTCTGAGAATTGTGACTGCTTTCAGCTGCTGGTGACCCCCTAGATTGGGTATTGTTTGGGATGGAAATTCACCCTGCTTTCTTTCACTCAGCTCCTTAGCCATTTGCCCCATTTGTACTTCCAATCTTTGGATACCTTGCTCGGTGGCATTGATTTTTTGTTGCGCAATCACAAATTGTTGTACAATACTCTCCAGGTCATTCTTCTTTGGCTCCTGAGCTGGTTGGACTGCTTGTTGGGAACTCCTCTGCTGCCCTTGAGGGTTTAGAGCATTCTGATTGTTACTCCATGAGAAATTGGGGTGGTTGCACCACCCTGGATTTAGGTGTTGGAGTATGGATTGTTCTTGGGAGGATAATTGTTTTGTCCCACATAGTTCGCCTCTTCTTGATCTGCAAAAGGGGACAAAGGTCACACCTCAATGGTGTGATCAAAATGAGAACATATGGCACATACCTGGAATTGTGTATCTTGTTGAATAGGCGAGATGTTCTGAGCAGTCATGGCTTTGACAATCATATCCAGCTTTCTTTCCACAGCAGCCATCTGATTTGGAGATCCACTATTTAGGTTTACTTCATACATGCCCTTACTTTTTACACCTTGCCTTCCTCTAGAGCAGAATTGTTGGAAGTGCTCACTTAGTGTTTCGAAGAGTTCCATGGCTTCCTCATTGCTCTTTTCCATAAGTGCACCTCCACAAGCTGAATCAACCATACCTTTGTTAGTGTCATCTAACCCTTCATAAAAAAGTTATACCTGATCATCTTGAGGGATGTTGTGATGTGGGCACTTTAGAAGCAATGCATTGAAGTGGTCCCATGCCTCAAAGAAGAGATCTCCATCTCTCTGTTGGAACATTTGAAGTTTCCTTTTAAACTACCTTGTCTTTTGAGTTGGGAAAAACTTCTTTAAGAACTTAGTGGCTAATTCTTTCCAAATATGGATGGAATCTGCAGGCAAAGAATTATACCACAGTTTAGCATTATCTTTCAAAGAAAAAGGAAAGAAGACTAACCTGAGCCTCTCCGGAGTTAGGACCTGTATGTGCTAAAGCTTGCATAGATCAAAGAACTCCTTAAGATGCAAGTTAGGATCCTTACTAGCTGTGCCCCTGAAGTGAGTCAATGCATTGAGTATCTGAGGGGAAATATAATAATTGCCTTCCACCTCCGGTTGATATGCTATGCATGATGGCTGATTGAGGTTTGTCAGGATGAAAGCCCTTTTCATCGGTCTTCGCACCGGTGATGGATTCGCCTCTAGTGTTCTTGGCACTA
Source organism: Corylus avellana (assembly GCF_965113065.1). NCBI lineage: Eukaryota > Viridiplantae > Streptophyta > Magnoliopsida > Fagales > Betulaceae > Corylus > Corylus avellana. The sequence goes on from NC_142497.1 coordinate 15,196,851, forward strand.
TTGGTGGGTTCTTTTGCAAATCTTCCATTGTTTCCTCAACTTCTTCCTCTTTTTCTTTGTCCTTAGGCCTTTGTCGAATTGTCCTCTCAATTTCGGGATCGACTGGAAGGATGGTTGAATCTTCATATCGACGACCTTGCATAAGTTGAATTGCCTCCACAGTCAAAGCAGCATTAGTGCTGCTTGTCCGGATGCTCCCTAGAACTGTGCTCGATCGCACTGTGCTCGATCGCAATAATAGAATGCTGGTTCCGCAAAACTGAAACAAAACAGAGAACAAAAAAAAATAAGAAATACGGAAAATATTTTTGATATTTGATAAAAACAAAATTAAAAATTAAAAATTAAAATAACAAAACTAAAGGAAAATAATTCTAAACAAAATTTGCGACAATCCCCGACAACGGCGCCAAAAATTTGTTGTGCAAATAGTTACCTAAATTAATAGGCAAATAATTATACGTTTTAACCGCAAGTGCACAAGGTAAACATAGTAGGATATGATGCAAGTACGAGATCATTCCCACGAGGATTGTTAAATTTTGCTTAAAATAAATTCCTTAAGTAAAACAAAATAAAGATTGATTTTGATTTGATAATAATAAAAAGTAGGGCTTTGATATCCACCACTAATCATGCTTACATAATATATCAATATGCCAATACTTTGATCATGTTATGAATGCTTAATGTTTGTCAACCTAAGGGCATGGGTGTATACTCCTTAGGCTATAGATTTTCCTAAGCAACGAGTTAGGCATTGGTGTATACTCTAACTCTTTTCTTTCCTAAAGGATTTCGCATGAGTGTATACTAAGTTGTTCTTTAGGAAAGCATATATTCTGTGGAAATCGACAAACACATGAGGCCTAGGCATGGGTGTATACTTCCGGTTCCCCATGTTGATTAACCCAAGAACCCGGTGTGGATTTCTTTTGTTACTTTTATTAAACCTAGGACTCGGTCATCCAAATTGATTTAACTAACTAGTCTATACCACATGCATATGTTGATCAGGCAAACACATATGAGAATTCATGAAAACAGGAATTAATCAAGTTAAATATCACAACATGATCATCACAAAAGCGCCAATATTGAATATTAACTAAACATAACTAGGGCTTCAATCTAGCCCTACTAAATAAATTAGTTACACATGAGTTTAATGTTAAATATCTTCATAAAAATAAAATAGAAAAGAAAAGAATAAACCCGAAACTTGAACTTGAAGAGCTCCAATTCTTCTCTTTGGAAATTGTGTCTATCTTAAAGGTTTAAGGGTCTATTTATAAGCCTTAGGAATACTCTAGAAACCCTAAAAATCATAGTGTTTGAACCCTAGTTCGCACAAAGTTACAAAACCCTAAAAATCACACTTTCCATATCAAGGCTAGCGGCTGGCTTGCTCCTCACGCAAGGATGCGCTCGATCGCAGCCCGTGTGCGATCGATTATAGGTACACTACAAAAAAATATATATATATATATATTTTTTGACGTGGCAAACAGTAACTCATGTTTGCGACGTCAAAACATTTTGACGTGTCTAAGTAGACACGTCAAAAAAAATATTGTTGACGTGCTGCATATTAACACGTCAAAAGTTTTTGACGTGTTAATTTGACACGTCAAAAACTTTTGACGTGTTGGTTAGACACGTCAAAAGTTTTTGACGTGTCTAACCAACACGTCAAAAAAAATTAACATTTGTAAATATATGCATAATCATTCTATATATTGAATACCAATTAATATAATTATCACATGCATGCATATAATTCAACCATTTCATTAATATTAATTTGAACATGATATTATCATGCATAAATCAGTCTAGTAATATTAATATGATAGCCATCTTAATTTTTTAAAAATATATAAAACATACTGAATACATTTATTTTATACGACCCGCAAACCTCACATGAACTCGGCCAACACAAAATATGTGGTCGGTGAGTGGATACATCTAATTATCTATACATCTAGAATGTTAATTTATTTATTCTTTAATTAATTGTAATTGTGTTGTATGGATAATGTGTTATAGAAGAGGAAAAAATTATATAATAGAATAAATATAATTTTAATAGAAATTATATGACAGAGTAAATATAATTTTAATAGAAATATAATTTAATATATAATATTAATAAAATTAAAATAAATATAATTTATAATATTTTAAATTATATACTATAATTAAATATAATTTTATATGTTTTTGACGTGCCATGTGTGGCACGTCAAAAGCTTTTGACGTGCCAAAAGTTTTTGACGTGTTGTAGTTAAAACGTCAAAACATTTTGGCGTGTCTAACCAACACGTCAAAAAAAAAATTAACATTTGATTGTAATTAGGAAATAATTGATATAAAAAATATGTATTAAAAAACAATTAATTTTAATTGGCATAAAAAAATTAATTTTGATTGGATAGGAAAATTATATTTTATCATATAGTATAAATTACTTGGTATATATGTATACGTATATATGTCACATGTGTTGAAATAAACTATAGAATACTAGAGAATATAGGGATAAACTGAATATTGTATTTCTGTGTGTTTAGAACTGTATACAATGGGGCCTATTTATAGTTGAATAAGGCCAGACAGAATATGAATTACAATCAAGGAATTAATGTGCAATATTACAAAATAATATCAATGTATATACAGGGAAAATATATCAAATCAGCAATTATGGTGATTATCAGAATATAATCAGAATATATTCTGATTATATTCTAACATCCCCCCTCAAACTCAAGGTGGTAATGTAGATGCCAACTTGAGTTTGGAAACAAGATCACGGAACCGTCCAGGTGGATGTGCTTTGGTGAACACATCGGCCAACTGATCAGCGGAAGCAATGGGACAGAGACAGAGAGTCCCCTGCAAAAGATGATGGCACACAAAATGACAGTCGATCTGAATGTGTTTAGTACGTTCATGAAATACATCATTATGCGCAATTTGAATCGCACTTCGATTGTCACAAAAGATAGGAGAACTGGAGGTCTAAAAAACACTCATATCGTGTAGGAGCCAACGAAGCCAAAGGAGCTCAGAAGTGGTGTCGGCAAGAGCACAACACTCAGCTTCGGTGCTAGAGCATGCAACAGCTGATTGTTTCTTGCTACGCCAAGAGATGAGAGAATCACCAAGTAAGAAACAATAACCTGTGGTGGAACGACGATCAGTGGGATCACCTGCCCAATCAGCATTTGAATATACATGTAAGTCTAATGATGAGTGAGAAGAGAAATGCAAACCATGAAACAGGGTGCCCTTCACGTAGCGAAGGATGCAAAGAACAGCCGCATAATGAACCGAGCATGGCACTATCATAAACTGACTAACAAGGTGGACTGCATAGGCAAGATCCGGTCGTGTCACAGTAAGATAGATGAGACTGCCAACTAACTGTCGATAGAGAGTGGCATTAGAAAGTAGCTCACCATCAGTGGCACGAAGTTTGACATTTGTCTCTAGAAGGCTATCAACAATTTTGCAATCAGTAAGGCCAGCTCGTGAGAGGAGATCTAAAGCATACTTGGCTTGAGAGAGATAGTAACCATTTGGATCAGAAGACACTTCCAATCCAAGAAAGTAGCTGAGAAAACGCAAATCCTTCATCTCAAATTGTTGGCTCAAAAACTGTTGAAGCTTACGAATACCAACAGTATCATCTCCAGTAATAATCATATCATCAACATATAGTAAGAGGAGAATGAGACCAGCATCAGATTGCCGGAGAAAAAGAGCAGAGTCATAGGGGCTAGAAACAAACCCAATATGTGCAATAGTGGAACTGAATTTGGCAAACCAAGCCCGTGGAGCCTGTTTCAGACCGTACAATGCCCGGCGAAGTCGGCAAACCTTGTGTGGCGGATGATCGTACCCAGGAGGAGGCTGCATATAAACTTCTTCACTAAGATCACCATTGAGAAATGCGTTTGTCACATCCATTTGAAAAAGATCCCAACAACGCACAGAAGCCACAGTAAGGAGTGATCGAACAGAAGTAAGGCGAGCCACTGGTGCAAAAGTCTCCTCATAATCAATACCATACTCCTGATTAAACCCCTTTGCCACAAGACGTGCCTTGTATCGCTCAATAGACCCATCAGATTTTGTCTTAATCTTGTATACCCACTTGCACCCTACCGCAGTTTTGCCTGGAGGTAAATCAACTAAGTCCCAAGTATGGGTTTTGGAAAGGGCATTAAGTTCTTCAGACATAGCATTCTGCCAAAGAGGGTTAGCGTGAGCCTCACGGAAGGAGTGAGGTTCATGAAGAGTAGCAAGAGCAGAATAACAGTGATAATCATGAAGATGGGAAGGAAGAGATGTTACCCGAGTAGAACGACGAGGGTTAGAGGGAGCGGGCTCAAGAGTAGATGGATCAACAGGTAGGGCAGAGTCATTGGGTTCGACCGTCGGAATGTCGTCTGGAGAGCTTGTCATCCCTGCATCAAGATCAGTAGTGTCGGGGAGCAAATCAAGCGAGACATTAGTGAAGATAGGAGAAGAACTAGAGGGACGAGTAGGAACAGACTCCATATCACTAAATAGCCTATGTTCCCAAAAAGTGACGTGCCGCAAGATGCGGAGCCGTTTGGAAATAGGATCATAACAACGATATCCTTTGTGTTCAATGCCATACCCAAGAAAACAACATAGACGAGAACGAGGTTCTAATTTTGTTCGTTCATTGGATGGAAGTAGTACGAAACAGACACAACCAAAGAGGCGGAGAGATTGGTAATCAGGAGGAGATCCATACAGAAGTTCATAGGGGGACTTATTTAAGGTAGTGGGAGACGGGATCCTATTAATGGTATAAACAGCGGTAAGAGCGGCTTCTCCCCAAAAGTGTTCAGGGATAGAAGCAGATAGGAGCAAAGCCCTAACCGTGTCTACGATGTGCCTGTGTTTACGTTCAGCACGACCATTTTGTTGAGAAGTATTTGGGCATGAGCGATGGGGAAGAGTGCCATTTTGTTTGAGGGTAGTAAGGAAGGTAGATTCACAATATTCCATAGCATTATCAGAACGAAAAATTTTTATGTTGCGAGAAAATTGGGTTTGAATCATCCGTTGAAATTCAGAGTAAATTTTCGGAAGTTCAGACCGATTTTGTAAAAGATAAAGCCATGTGTATCGAGAAAAATCATCCACAAAAATGACAAAATAGCGGGATCCACCCATGGTGGGAATAGGCGCAGGGCCCCATACATCAGAATGCACCAAATCAAAAGGAGCAGAAGAAACAGAAGCACTATTATTAAAAGGTAAAGCACTTTGTTTTCCAAGTTGACATGCAACACAATCAAATGACTTAGACTCAACAGACCCTAATTGACCACTTGTAGCTAAAGAACAAATACGAGAAATAGATGCATGTCCTAAACGAGAGTGTCATAAACTGAGGGTCGTAGAGGGAGACCAAGATGGAGTGGCAGCTGACACAGCATGAGGAAGATGGAGTGATGAAAGCTCAAACAGACGTCCAATCTTATGGGCGGTCCCAATTAGCTGTCCCGTCTGTGGATCCTGCACATCACAACCTTGGTTAGAAAAGTGCAGTTCTAAGCCAAGTTCACAAAGTTGACCAACAGATAAAAGATTTAACGAGATATTAGGCACTAAGTATGTATCAGACACAGATAGTTGATGAGTTGAAACAGACCCGACGTGACTAACAGCAAGATGGGAACCATTAGCAGTGTAAATGGTGGTAGGCCTAGGTAACACAGATTTTGCAGAAAATATGGAAGAATTTGGTGTCATGTGAGTACAACAAGCAGAATCAATATACCAAGAGGAATTACCTGGTGTGGTGGAAATGGCGGTATTAAGATTGGACTTAGATAAAACCTGATGAATGAGAGCTTCGATTTCTGCAGGAGAAAGAGTACTGGGTTGGGGTGCAATATCGGTGTAAGACATATCTGATGTATCAGTATGAGTGACCGCAGCAGCCTTATGACTAGGAGCTCGATGATTCCCACGAGAAAGTCTTTTCCTGCATTCACTATATTTGTGGCCAAACTTCTGACAATAGTGGCACTGGATGTTCCGATTGGATGAGGAAGACCCGACAAGAATAGAATTAGGAGCACGCGCATTGCGGGATGCAGTGGCCATGACCATCTCAAAGGTGTGTAACTTCATAGTAGAGAATCGAGTCTCTTCTGAAGCAAGTTCACTAAGAGCATTCTCCAAAGATGGCAGTGGTGAGCGGTGAAGAAGAGAAGCTCGAGTATGCTCAAACTCATCTCGAATTGCTGCAAGAAACTCGGCTAGGCGCATGCTATCGCGAAAAGCGATGTACTCAGAGACATCAACCCTATCCCTCCACTTTGGCTCACATAGTGCTAATTGATTCCAAAGACAAGTCATTTGTGAATAAAAATCAATAATACTCTGACCTGGTTCCTGACGCATGTGATGGAGCTTGGTCACAATCTGAAACCGCTGAGCAAGATCAGTAGTGCTGTAGCGCTGAGCTAACATATCCCAGACATCTTTGGCATTGTCAAGATTGCCAAATGTCATGCTGATGGAGACAACACAAGTGTTGGAGAACCAAGAAATAATCCTGTAATGGATACTTTTCCATGTGCGGAGGCGGGTTGAGAAAGCCGCAGCAGGTTCCTCTTTTCCAGCAAGAGGCTTAGGTTCTTCACCAGAAACATACTCCCAAAGACAATGTCCTTTGAGCCACCTATTCATATTTTGAGACCAAGCCGGGTAATTGGAGCCATCGAGAATAGTATGGATAGGTTGGGTAATATCTTTGGTGTTTGGGAGAGTGGTAGGAGGTACGGCCATTTTTTTTTTTTTGGATATAATCCGGTGTGGTTGGGTGTAGGGTAGGTTCTGTGAGCCTGGTACGAGAATCAATCTGGTGTGGTCGAGTGTATGATAGGGGATATGAGCTTGTTTTTAAGGGTTAGGATCTGGTGTGGCTGAGTGTAGAGTAAGGAGTATAGGCTTGGTTCAAGAGGGCTGACATCTAGTGTGGCTAGGTATACTGTAGGTGTGTGAGCTCAAAAAGTAGGAATAATCTAGTGTGGCAGATTCTATTGTATAAAAAATGAGCTCAACAAGACAACTTACAAGGTGGCGGCGCGTGGTGGCGCATGGCGGCACTAGGTGGCGCGTGCTTCAGCTGGTTCGACAGATTGGCAACCTCCGATCACGAATCTGTGATTCGTTTCTGAAAACGGCTGACAAGGGCAGCGCGTGGAGGCCGGAAACAGTGCGTGGCGGTGGTTCAAAATTCCACCGAAGGTTGTGGCGGCGCGTGGGGTCTCTTGGTGGCGCGTTCTTTCGGCAGGTCAGTAGATCGGCAGCCTCCGATCTGGATTCTGGCGGAATTTTCTAAAAACGGCTGACTGTGGCGGAGCGTGGTGGCCGGAGGCGGCGCGTGACGCGCGTGAATAGTGACACAGAGACTTCAGGCGGCGCGTGAGAGCGCGTTGAAATTTAGAACGTTGATCTGATAACTCCACAGGGCAGATCGGACCTTTTTGAGCCTGTTGGTATAATAATTATACCAAAACAAGATCGAAAAAGCCTTTGAACGGACTGACTTCCTACTTCTCTAGACAAGGCCAAAACTTGGCTCTAATACTATGTTGAAATAAACTATAGAATACTAGAGAATATAGGGATAAACTGAATATTGTATTTCTGTGTGTTTAGAACTGTATACAATGGGGCCGATTTATAGTTGAATAAGGCCAGACAGAATAGGAATTACAATCAAGGAATTAATGTACAATATTACAAAATAATATCAATGTATATACAGGGAAAATATATCAAATCAGCAATTATGGTGATTATCATAATATAATCAGAATATATTTTGATTATATTCTAACAACATGCATGCCAATTAATATCACAATATATATATATATATATATATATATATATATGTGTGTGTGTGTGTGTGTGTGTGTGTGTGTGTGTGTGTGTGCGAGGATCTGGATGGCATGATAAAGTTGTTCATTATGCCGTTTAACTAGTGCTGTAAGTTCCTCACTCTTTTCTAGTATTAGTGCTTCCGTATATGGAAAATAACCCAGAGGTGCCAAGCTTATAATTAGGTATTATATATATATATATATATATATATATATATATATATATATATATATATATATATATATATATATATATTTTCTGACGTGCTGGTTTTGGCACGTCAGAAATTTCTGAAGTGCCAAAACCAGCAGGTCAGAAATTATAGCTGTTCCATTTTTTTTTTAATTTTTTTTATTAATAAATCTACAAAGTTTTTGACGTGCTGGTTTTGGCACGTCAGAAATTTCTGACATGCCAAAACCAGCACGTCAGAAATTATTTCTGTTGCTTTTTTTTTTTTTAATTTGGTTTATTTATGACGTGTTAAAACTAGCACGTCAGAAATTTCTCACGCGCTAAAACCAGCACGTCAGAAATTATTTCTGTTCAAAAAAAATTTTATTCTCAATGCAGTAATATAGGAAAAAAAAAAAAAAAAAACTTTTTCTGACGTGCTAAAACTAGCACGTCAAAAATTTCTGACGTGTTAGTTTTTGGCACGTCAAAAAAAAAAAAATGAGCGGGATTTTTAACTTTTTCCCTCTTTTTTCCTATCTTCTTTCCCTCTTCTTTTCCCTTTATAATTCTTTTATATATTCACCTTTTTTGTCCTTTTTCTTTCATTTCCAGACTCCTCTCTTTCTCTCCTCTCTCAATCTCCCTAGCCTCTTCTCTCTGCAGCCGACCAGCTCCCTCTAGAGGGAAGAAGAAAAAGGAGAAAAAGAAGAGGAAGAAGAAGAAAAAGAAAAGGAGAAGAGAAGCAGATCTGCAAAAAAAAAAAAAAAAAAAAAAGTAGAAGAGAAGAAGAAGAATAGAAGATAAGAAGATTTTTTGGGTTTTTGAAGATTTATTGAGCTTCACGTTTAGGTTTTTAATTTTTCAGGTTGATTTTTTGATTTGGTTTTTGATTTTTTGAAGATTTTTTGGGTTTAGGTTTTTGAAAATGGAGGAAAGAAGAGAGAGTGAGAAAATGGAGAAAAGAAGAGAAAATGAAGAAAAGAAGAGAGTGAGAGAGTTGGGAGGGAGTAACGAAAATGGAGAAAAGAAGAGAGGGGGTGAAAATAATTAATATATATATATATAATTTTAATTGAAAAATAATTTAAATTAATAAATTTTTTAATTGAAAAAAAAAAAAGATGGCCAAAATTTTTTGACGTGGCAAAACAGACACGTCAAAAACCACACGTCAAAAGGAGTTTTTGACATGTCAATACCATTGACACATCAAAAACTATTAGTCAAAAATTCACCCGATTTTTGTAGTGGTATGCGATCGATCCTTCGTGCTGGCGCTCGATCGCAGGTGCGATCGAGGCTTCCTTTGGTGCGCATGAGCGCACGCCTTGCGCTCATGGTATTCGCTTGTAGTGCGCTCGATCATAGCTCCCCTACAATCGATCGCACTACCAAAGCTTCCAATTTTCCCAAAATAGCTCTTTTATGCTTAAAACTTCCGAAATTGCTTCCTTTTCTTCCAACAACCTACAAAAACAAAGAAAGCACATAAAAGAACTAAAATGGCATAAATTAATCAAAACTAACGGATTAACAAATGTAAGTTAAAGGCTAAAATATGAATATTTTAGCTCTTAGGGACCAATGTTGTGCTCCCTATGTTCTCGTCATATGGTGCGTCAGGACGGGACATGTGATGAAGAGGTGACATTTGTTCTTCCCATCATACCGGAACTGCTTTCTCATTAGGACATAGAATTCTCAGATCTATGATTTTTTTCATCCCGTCTTAATGAGAAATGTATCATGTTATGACGTTAAGAGTAAAATGTTCTACTACAAATGGTTTTCGATGTCATTGTTCACTGTAGAATTTTGGAAAATATTTTCTCTATGCAAGTCTTAATAGTTCTCTACGAGCGCTGTGTCTCAGGAGCTGTTTGCTCAAGAGAGGACGTGACAAAGCTTCGAGTTGTCCTTTGCTCTTGTTTGGCGTGTTGCCTGTTAGTTCAACTGCACAAAAATTGTTACCTTGGTTACTTGAAGAAAGAATCTACCGAAGGGTCAGTGATGAAATGCACTCAGTGAAGATGGTCAGGATGGAGACAAGTTGGGAAGCTTGTTGTTCTTACTAGGTCTAGAGGTCCTCAAGGTTGTGAGTATCGTCTAGTCTGTAACTCTAAATCTTCATATAGTGATTTCTCAGGTTTGGCTGCCCGGAGTGTTTTTACCTTTGATGTGGTCAAAGGGTTTTCCACTTCGTAAACAAACCTTGTGTTGTCTTTGTGATGTTGTTTTAATTCCGATGTACATGTTTTATTTTTGCTATATGGCTTAGTTCCATGCTTTGTTTGTTTGGAGATTATAGGTAAAACTTGATCCTAGTAATCTTTCACATATTATTTTCAAGAAAAGAAAGAAAGAAACTAGCCCCACCAGTCCCTTATTTCTCTTACCTAATTTTTAGAAAATAATATCCACTTTGGACCAAGAGAACACCAGGTATATATATATATATATATATTACAAATCCAAAACAACAAAAACATATATGAACAACTACTCTTCGTAATGTTTATATTTGTATTTTTGGATTAACCCATCAAGAGACGTTTATATTTTTGTTGTTATTATTAAGCTAAAATGTTGAATCATATATGGATTTCATTTAAGGCTCTCTTAAGCCTAGGGCTTAAGCTACCCCTATTTCTAGCTGCCAAAGAGAGAAGTGACATATGAGACGCCATGGGGAGAGGGAGCCAAAGCTTCCTCTTGCTCCCCCTCCCTTCTTTCTTCCTTCCCCTCCCCTTCTCACCTCTTTGGAGGTCTTTATATCCACCTCTTTAGAGGTCATACTTTTCTTCATCAAAAGCATGTTATCCACTTCTTTTGAGGCCCTATCCCACAGATCAAACCCCTCACCACAGTCAACACCAATTTTCCACCATCTCTGTTGTGTCTCTCGCTAGATCTGTCAGGGTTCTCAGCTCGAAATCTTTCGAAGATAGATCTACTTTCCTACGCTAGAGCCAGCATGACACGTGCCTCCCCACTGGCTACCTCCCACCCTATCGTCCGCAGATGTTTTCTGTTCTGTGGGTTTTGTTTCTGTATTATTTTCTCATGTATTTTTCTATTTCTTTGTGTTTCATTTTTGGGTTTGTCTGTCTTCTCTCTAGATTTGATTTCATTAGCAATCTATGGGGTGAAGGTTTAGTCGTTTTCTAAGGATTTTTTTATATGAATCCTTAAGAGTAACGGTATTGGGTTTCCGGTTTGTCATTTGTTCTCTTCTAGTTCTTTTATGGGAGTAAATCATTGATCGATGCGGATGAGTTTTTAGGCATATAGAAGAATTGTCACTATGGTAGAGGCAGTAAAGGGAATTGCGTTTGGAAATCCAGTTATAGCGTAAATGAAAAAGCCCAAAAATCAATGACTAAATAACGGTTAGAAACATGATTCGCTGGAATTTGCTACAGATTTGAAACTAATGAGAATAATGATATTCAAAGATATTGTCTTGTAATAGCCCAAAAGGATATTGTGTATGTCATAGATAGTGTTTGGGTTGTGGAGATTCCAAATTGTATCTTTGGCATTATACTAAGGGATCATTTTGCCTCATTTGATTGTTATATCAATGAAAAAATATCGTTCCAAAAAAAAAAAAAAAAAAAAAAAGAAAAGCTCTAAGACTTAAAAACAAAACTAAAACATGCCCAAAATACTATAAACAAGCCTAAAACATTCAAAATTGTTTAAAATATGCCTGAATAAAGACCTAATGAAGGTCCAAAAGATTAAAATAGGCCAAAAGGCGCATTACCTCATATGCAAGTAATGGTAAATAACCACATTCAATAACTTTAGTAACCACATAGATAGCAATTAGTAATCGCATGATGTGCATGCCAATATGGTTATTGGCACCACATCCACATGTACAACCCCACACATGGGGATTTTTTTTTTTTTGTTATACCTTCATTCATATGTGCGATTGTCATTTTGGTAAAGAAATGTGGGTGTTTCTGTCATTAAACCACCACACTCAACAAATAAAAATTAAAAATTAAAAATATTAAAAATATTAAAAAAAAATGAAAAACAAGAAGAAGAAGAAACTGCAGGGTCACAAGCTGGGTATTTTTTAAGAGTAATTTTATTTACTAAATTTTTGTACGACTGCCATAAAATTAGATGGCATGGGATAAAAATCGACTCTTAAATAAGCACTTAAGTTTTTCTTTTTTTAAGACATACTATTTTAAGGACTAATATTTATTATCGCATCATTCAATTATAGAATAATTATACAAAAATATATTAAACTTTGCAGTCACATACTAGGGTTGTAAATAAACGAGTCCGTTCGACAACCTTTTTGATACTCGCTCGGTTTAGCTCGACCTGAACTCAAGCTCGATACATTAGTAATTAAGTATGTATATTAGTAATTAAGTAATATATGTTATATAAGTTACTTAATATTTATGGATAAATGCAAAATTGGTCCTTATAGTTGGCCTAAATTACAAATCTCTCCATGTGGCATAACAAATAATTTATAGAACCCTGTAGTTAGCCTAAATTACAAATCACTCCCTGTGTATAAAAAAATAATTTATAAGTTCTCAAGGCAGGCCAAAATAACAGTTTACTCCCTAAAATCAATTTTCGTTAAATAACTTAACAAAATCTGTTACTTTGTCACGTCACACTGCTACAGTAAATTAACATAATCTCTTCTATCCCCAAAATTTTACTCCGTACATAACCCTCCATCATTTTCACATTTCTCACCACGATTTGGGAGCATTTTGCGAGAATTTGACAGTCGCATTTTGTGAAGTGGTTGAGGAAGATGAAGATGAGGGAGGGGTCATGCACAGAGTAAAATTTTGGAAAAATAAGATATTAGGATAATTTACTGTAGCAATATTATGTGCAGTGAGGGTTGATGTGTAATCTTAGCGGACAAAGTGATAAATTTTGTTAAGTTCTTTAACAGAAATTGATTTCAAAGAGTAAACTATTATTTTGGCATACCTTGAGGACCTATAAATTATTTTTTATACCACAGGGAGTGATTTGTAATTTATGCCAAGTTATTGCCAACTATAGGAACCTATAAATTATTTTTTATACCCCATGAAGTGATTTGTAATTTAGGCGAACCACAAAAAACAATTTTGCATTTATTCCTAATAGTTATATGTGTCTTTATTAGTTAACATACTAAGAGCATTCCCAATGGAAGAGCTAAATGTTACTTTTATCTAAAATGACTCTTCAAATGTTTAAAAAACCCTCTACATTGGATTAGCCTAAAGAAAATGTAAAATGGATATTTGATTGGAAGAGCTAAAAAAAAGTTAAATGTAACAGCACTTTTTAAGGGAACTATTTTATTTTTCATTGTTTCTCTCACCTATTTTCTCTTTTTCCAAAATCTTTTCCTACTTTTTCTCTGCATGTTCTCTTTTTCCCAAAACTTTTCCCATTTTTTCTCTCACGTGTTCTCTTTTTCCCAGAACTTTTATTGCTTTTAATAATATTTTAATAAAATAGATAGAAATATAACTAATCCGGTATAGAGACATTTAAAAATGGCTTAGCTAAACTAGATAAAAGTGAGTTTTGAGAAGCCATTTTACATAAAAATATGGCTCCTCCATTGGGAATGCTCTAACTAGTTAGTTCATTATTATATAGTTAATTAATATATACTAAGTAAATAAGGAACTTAGTAAATATAATTAACTATGTGTTACCCAATATTTCTATGTATATTATATATGTGTATGTTATATATTAATGTTAACATACTAAGTAGTAGTCCCTAAGGGGTAGATCAATCGGCTAGGGACCACGTTTTATGAAGTGGAGGTCATTAGTTTGAATCCTCCCTCCTCACTTAGTAAATATAATTAACTATGTGTTACCCAATATTTCTATGTATATTATATATGTGTATGTTATATATTAATGTTAACATACTAAGTAGTAGTCCCTAAGGGGTAGATCAATCGGCTAGGGACCACGTTTTATGAAGTGGAGGTCATTAGTTTGAATCCTTCCTCCTCACTCTTGTGTGGACACGTTAAAAAAAAAAAAAAAAAAAAAAAAAAAAAAAAAAAGGAAGACTATTATGAGCCATTTTTCATCTCTAACATAATAGCCAACCTAGCTTCTTCTCTTCTTCTTTTCTACAAGTATAATTATATACTATATTTATAACTTGTTCACATTATACTATAGTTTCTACTATCTAGTTATATATAATAATATATTTTTAATTTATTACCTATAGATTATAGTTATATGTTATATTATATAATATGTCTTATATAGTTACGTATTATATATTTATAGGAAAAAATATAAAAAAGTCTTCCAAATTAACAACCATTTTTTAAAGAGCCCCACAATATTCAAAAGATGGTAAAGTAACCCATCAAACTTCTAAAATATGTCAGAAATTTCACATCTTTTTTTATATTCTTATAATACCCTTATTCTTTTGAAAAATAAAATAGAAAACTAAAAATTAATTTTAAAAACATATAATAATAATAATAATAATAATAATAAGGAAATGAGTGGTTGCCGGTTGGGCCAGCCACACGGTTTGATTTTGCATTTATCCATACTTTTAATACCGCAAGAACTATTTATAATTTAAGCCAAACTGCATTGATTAATTTTTTATTTATTCCAAAAAAAAATTGTATATATTCGCTCTTTTTTTTTCTTTTTGTTTAAAAATATTTTATTTTATTTTTTATTTTATTAATTTTTATTTAGTTTTTAAAGGAATATGGGTATTATAGGAATATAATAAAAAATGTGATATTTTTTACACACTTTGGTAGTTTGATGAACTAATTTAGTACCTTTTGAATGATTGTTAGTTTGGGAGACTTTATTTTTTTCCATATTTATACTATAAATAAATATCTATAGGTTGTTTTCAAATTCGGACTTTAACTCTATTCGGATTATACATTAAAAAAATTTAAGAGCTTAGCTTTAGCTTGAGTTGAGCTCGGCTCAACTCGACTTGCCTCGAATAGCATTCACAAAGAGCTTAAACTCAGTTTGAATAAGTATCTTGGTAAACAAGTTAATCTTAAAATCTTAAAGCTTCCTTGGCTCTGTCAAAACTTGTTCAACTGTTAGGTTAATCCTCTATCTGGACTTATGGGGGCACATTGACACGTGGAAGACGACCGTTTGGGTGTCCAAAGAGTTGCAACAAGACGCCGAGAGAATGGCCGTAGCGCTATACTCTATTGTCGGAGGAAATTCAAAAGCGGGGGCAATTTGGTCACATAATTTTTCCTTCTGTTTCCAAATTCAGGAATAACAATCACCCGGTATGGTATGGTATACCTTTCTTCATCTTTCTCTATAAACTCTCCCTCTCTCGCTTCAAAATCTCTCTTTCTCTCAGGTTGCAAATCTAGCATATCTACTACGTTATTCTTGTTTAAACAATTTGTGAGTTCTTTCTTCGAATTTTCTGATATTATAATTTCATAGGAGATTTGCATCATCATTTTATTGAATCGCAGATAAAATGTGATTGATTTGTTTCTCCACAACTGCAATGCCACTTTTTTCTGAAATTTGTTGTTTAGTTTCGTCCATTTCGGTTATAAGCCAGGTTATTGTTTTTGTTAAATTTGTTTAAGCAGATCAAGATTGTGATCGCTAAATCACATAGAAGCATCGCCAAAGAATAAATCAACCGATAAATACGCAGGTTAGAATTCTGATTCGAAATTTTCGGGCAGTTGTATGTTTGTGAATCTGGTAATCCAATTCTATTAACTGTCAGGTCTGATACTATTTTGGAGCTTGCCATTCCTTTGTTCTCATGAATGCGAAGAATGCAATATTTGCTTCGGAAGTTGCTTTAAGAATTGAATCTCTGTCGGGAAAGTGACCTATTGAATTAAAGTTCTATTCCAGAATGGGGACCATACACCGTAGGTATGAAACGAAATGTTTTGTTCTTACTTTTGTTTTTTGTTTTTTGTTTTTGTTTTTTTGTTTTTTTGTTTTTTCCCCAGAAAAACTAAGATTTGCTAATGATCATGAGAATTGATTCTCGATTTTCCGTTTTGATCGCAGTGGAGTTTTTAGGAAATCAAACGATGGCGCCAGGCTAGTAATCACGACGATTATAGGAGTCGTATTTGGATTTTTTATAGGTGCTTCGATTCCGTCTGTATCTCTAAATAAGGTAGTTTGGGCTCCTCGTCATTGGTTTTTCTTTTTCTTTTTTTTTTTTGGATGTACTATTGCATTAGATGCCTATATCCATTTGATTGGTTCTTAAATTTCGCAGATTAACTTACCTCCAAGCCTTATGTCGTCTCTTGATGTAGCCATGACTGACATTCATAGATCCACTAGAAGTGAATCTGTTGAAAGTGTTGGATCCAGCAATGTTCCGAAGGTAATTTGTATAGGTGGTCTCCAAGCCTAAATATATGTATAATTATTATTCATTTCTTATCTTGTTAGTTTGTGAAAGCAAAATCACTCTGAAATGTAGTGAATTATTACCACCTTTATACCCCATTTAGGGATAGATGGCTCCAATATATGGATTTTGGTTTCAAATTGTTCGTTCTTGTTCGTCTTCTTTTACGATATTATTTCATTTGTGAAGCAAAATTTGTGTGTGTGTGTGTGTGTGTGTTTTTTTTTTTTGGTATGGAAACCAACACTGCTGTTTATAAATCAATTTAAAACTTTTTAGGCTAAATATCAAATGTATTTTGTTGGTGCAAATTGTTAGGACTGTGCGCTAAGGATCAATTTGGCCTCTCTGATATTCTTCATGTAATACTTTCATGACCAACCAGTCCAACCCTCATTTTTCTCAGCAAGACTTTGTTGTCTATAGTTTGGCTTGTACGTTAACAATGGATTAATAAATGAGAGTGCTGATTTTTTGGGGGGCAAAGTTGTGTGATCTTCTTTTTCATTGAATTTGATGATTCATGATTTTATTTTTAAGAGATTCTACTAGAGATAATATGACTAAAGAAAGCTGTATTTACTTGTAAAATTGTTCTTATGAAAATAGCAATGAGATCATAATAGAGTTTTGCTATTATCAGCACTTTCCTGATTGGTGTGCTCGTTTTTGTTGCATTACATACCAAAAATTGTACTTGGTATAAAGGAATAAAAGAATAATTACTAAAAGGAATATGAAACAATCTGGATTTTAAGATTGGCTTGGCTTTTATGTATTCCTTCTCAATTGCAGGTTTTGCAGTGTGGTTTGTGTTAAACAAAAGTAATGATAAGGCCTAGTTTTGGTTTGGACTGATAATTTTCTGTGACTTGTTTGCTTTCTCTCAGATATATGTTCCAACAAATCCTCGTGGAGCAGAGTCATTACCTCCAGGAATTGTTGTATCACAATCTGAGCTTTATTTACGCAGACTATGGGGTGAACCCAGTGAGGTATGGTGCACAATTGTTGTAAGAATATTAAGTAAGAATATCAAATAGAATGACGATTTTCTGACAGTAAGCAATAGAGGCATTCTAGGATTGTCATGCATGCATGTACATTTTGTGGCCCGAAACTTAAAATTTGCCATCAATAGAAACTGTGTTGTGATGAAGTCTGATTTTGTGAACATTTTCGAGATCTCTTGAAAATGTTCACAGTATTCCCCTTTGCACATGGATTCCAGAATGGATCTAGGTAGGTTATGCTTTTGAAGCAGAGGAGGGGAACAGAAAGTCTTAGGGGAGGAGGAGGGATGGGGACCTTTCTTGTCAAAATTTGCATATATGCATATAAATTTGAGCAAGGAGCCAAAGTGCAATAAATCTTCACCTTTGAGCCTTTTATTGACTCTGCATGTGAAACAACTGCCTGGTTCATGGGAATTATCTTATGATGAAATTACTGAAATATGCAGGATCTGAAGAAAAAGCCAAAATACTTGGTGACATTCACTGTTGGTCTTGATCAGAGAAACAATATTAATGCAGCAGTTAAAAAGGTTATAAAAGGGTTCTCCCCTTAATTTAATTTTTATCTTTCAGGATGCTGACTGCTGGGGTTCATTTTGTTTCTTTTCTTCTTCTTGTTCTCTTTATTTTATTTATTTATTTTATTTTTTTTCTAGTTTTCTGAGGATTTCATGATTCTGCTTTTTCACTATGATGGTCGGACAAGTGAATGGGATCAATTTGAGTGGTCCAAGAGTGCAATCCACATTAGTGTGAAGAAACAAACAAAATGGTAAGTTTTGTCACTGTGCATTGCTTTCACTTCTACCTTTTTCCTACATTGGATAAGAGCTTCAATGATCCTTGCACTCTGTAGCAAACTCGAGTTAGCTAGCTTTTGAACATCGAATTAGAGTTATATATATCCGCATTCTTCTGTAGAGTTCAGTCCACTGCATTTTATAATTAGCTAAGACTTAAGGCCATGCAGGTGGGTGAATCTACAGTTTGTTCTGACATTCATACCTTTTTATGTTTTGCAGGTGGTATGTAAAAAGGTTTTTGCATCCTGATATTGTAGCGGATTTTGAATATATTTTTATATGGGATGAAGATCTTGGAGTAGATCACTTCAATGGAGATAAGTAAGTTTTCATTTATCAGTCTTTTTTCCTTCTCAGAAACACCTGTCACATGCTTATTTCTGTTTTTTCTCCCTGCAATTTACCAGGTACATCGAGTTGGTTAAGAAGCACGGTTTGGAGATCTCTCAACCTGGTCTTGAGCCCAATAACGGACTAACATGGGAAATGACAAAGAGGAGAGGTGACAGAGAAGTTCACATGTAAGCTCTCTCCCTCTCTCTAGTGATATTATTGTAATGATATTGCTGTATTATGCAATTTAAACTGTTGTTAAAGTTCTTTATGTATGGATTTGTGAATAGGGCTACAGATGAGAAGCCAGGCTGGTGTAGAGACCCACATTTGCCTCCTTGTGCTGCGTATGCTCTCTCTCTCTCTCTCTGTGTTTTTGTATGTGAGTGAAATATTTCCATAAACACAATACAAAGACAAATGTTCTATTATTTGTACCAATGCTTGTAGAGTTGTTGTGAATTCTATTTATTACCTGGCACTTTGGTGGTCATCCTGGAAAATTTGTGCTTACCCCACCCCCACCCCCCCCCCCCCCCCCCCCCCCCCCCCCAAAAAAAAAAAAAAAAAAAAATCCTGGACAATATGTGTATAATATGACTGGTTTTATTAGCATAGTAAATCATTTTTAGACTTTTATTCCGATATTGTGATTAATTAGTTTTCTTCGAGAATAGTATGACATATTATCAAAAGTATTTGTGGAAAAATATTAGAATTTGTAAATCATGACCGCTAGTTAGCTATAGTCTTATGAAAGTTTTTCAGAAGATTTGCTTAAATTTTTTGGATATTTTGGCTTTCAATAATGCAAGATTAATTATCATAATTGGATGGAGATTCCTTAAGTTGCATGGCAGGATGATGTGTTTGTTGCATAATTCTCAATATATGATCTTTGATTTACATGCGCAATTTCCATAGCAGGTACAACAACAGTCTAAACAGATATCATTTTTTTTTTTGGTGCTGCACAATTCCCTTTTTAATAGTTATTGTGTTCTTTCAGATTTGTAGAAATTATGGCCCCAGTCTTTTCTCGGGAAGCTTGGCGTTGTGTGTGGCATTTGATTCAGGTATGTTTTGTATCTAGGATTGTGTTGCTAAATTATTGCACATGAATAAATATACAGTATTCCCTTTTGAGTGTTGTCGAATGAGCCAGCCACCCTAATCAAACGCTCTGATTTCTGCTTGTAGAATGATTTGGTGCATGGATGGGGATTGGATTTTGCTCTCAGAAGATGTGTAGAGGTCAGCGGCTTTTCTTTCTTTTTCTCTTTTTTGGTTTTGGTGCCCCTTCTTTGTATTATTTAGTTGCCCTTTCACTATCTATATGGATGACCTGGCTATTTTCAATTGTTTTCTTTTTCTGTGTCTTTTATAGAAAAGGAGGTAGCCTACCACAGGTTCGTTGGTGGTAGTACTGCCAACCAGGATTTTGATTCTCCTTGTAGGTTGATCACTATCACCATCATCACTTTTCATTTGCCTCTCTCCCATTTATTTATCAGAAAAGGGAGCAGCAAAAAATTGCTTATATCAATTCTAGTAAAGTGATTTCATGGATTCATACTTCTAAATAATAATACTCGGGGGATTTCACTATCTCACTGGACTATAAGACATTGAGATTTAGGTGGCAATGATCCATGTTTGTTCACATCTGTGTCATAAGTGCCAAGCCAATAGTGATCAGCAATCAATTAAACAATCAAATTACAAGCATGGTCAGTATGACACATCTAAACATTTAGGAGCTCAATAAACATCTTCTGTTAATCTGTTCCTAGCACCTTGTATTGTTAAAATATTTTAGCAAGGACATCTAAAAATATTTTTTTTAGCAAGAACTAGTTTTATGTGGATTCTGAAAAGTGAACATACAAAAAGAAAATGTAGGTTATGAAAAGTAGGGTCCTTCGTAATTGCCAAATGCAATTATGGTCTTTTGAATTCAACTTTGAATCGGTCAGGTAGATTTGCATACCCCATATTATAATTTTTTTTTTGTTAGATTAGTAAGGTACCTTTTCCTGGCACATTGTAATCAGTCTTGCTTTATCTCTGCAGCCTGCACATGAAAAAATTGGCGTGGTCGATTCGCAGTGGATTGTTCATCAAGTAATACCTTCTCTTGGGAGCCAGGTCAGTCATCAATAAGTTTGTGAGATATTTTCATTTGTGCTTGTAAGTATGTGCACATTCAACTTTTGGAATTATGAAAGACTTGTAAGTGTGCGCATGTCTGCAAATTCGACTCCTGGAATTATTTGGTATATGTTGTGCCAAATTAGATTAAAGTTTGAGGGAAATGTCCATGAGCACCCATGGAAAGCTTCAAAGCTTCAAATTTTGTGCCAACTTAGTCAACCAAATTGATTAGTTGTGCTTTAATTCAATGATTAATGATTTGTATTGTTATACTTTATCTTTCAACTTTCAGGGCAAGTCCGAGAATGGGAAAGCTCCATGGGAAGGGGTATGTATATTTTATAATTTTTTTTTTAAATAAATAAAAATAAAAACACCTTGACTGAGTTGTATTTTTTGGTGCCTGGTTGTCTTATGTTTCAGGTGAGAGCAAGGTGTAAAAATGAGTGGACTGAGTTCCGGGCTCGCCTCACCAATGCAGATAAGGCATATCTTGCTCAAATTGGGAAGGAGAAACGTTGACAACCTCTTTTTTTTCTTCATTTTTTATTTATTTATTTTTTTTTTTTTTTTGTTCTTGTACATGATTCTCTTATGCTTTGGGTGGTGTTTATTAGCTCAATTCTTCATGCCTTTTTTTAAAATGATTTTTTACTCAAGCTGGGCGGCTCGTTATTGTAAGCCACATCTCTCCTGTATCTTGCTTGTACACAGCCGCAGTTATAAAAGAGAAGAAAATGTTACCGTCTTGTCTTCCAGGACGGGTTTGCCACCATTACAGATATAACGTTGTCTTTTTCGTTGCAACGACACAGTTGTCTGGTGTTTCTTTTTTTTTTTTTTTCTTGGAATGTGCATGGGACTTTGATTCAAGGGAAAATTACAGTTTACACCTTTAAAGTTGACAATGTTTTTCAATTTGAACACTAAAGTTTTAATTTTTACAATTCACCCCCCCTCCTAAAAGTTTCAAATTTTTGCAATTTGACTAATTGTATTCAAAGCTTTCCATATTGTCCCTAATTTTTTTAAAAAAAATTAGGGTGGCCGTAGTCACCCCTTTGGCCATTTGGTCATTTTTGCACTCGAAATTTGTTTTTTTTTTTCATAAAAATAAAAATTAGGGGTAATATGATAATTTTGAGATAATATTGGTCGAATTAAAAAAAATTAGAACTTTGTGGGAGTAGATTGCAAAAATTGAAATTTTAGTGTTCGAATTAAAAAACGCTGTTAACTTTGAGGGAGTAAACTGTAATTTTTCCTTGATTTAAATATCAATGAAAAAGGGGAGATTTTGATCGTAATTTGGGTCAAACGAAAGGAAGAGCAAAGTTCATGCTGAAGTTTACGATAAAATCCCTAAACAGGTGGCCAATGTTGGGCGGGGACAAAATGGGCATGTTTGAATATACCTAATTGTCTTAATTTCCTTTAAATAAAATCCGTCCTAAAACTTGGTATCATTTTGGAACAACGTCAATGGCAATTAAAATTTACTAATATTTGCATTCCATCTCTTTCAACTGACTTGTTATTTCCCTTTCGGGTTTAGGTACTAATTGCCAAAGGAAATAAATGCTTGTCGTCTTTTAACTGCTGATTTTTATGTTCCACTTGTGTATGATTCTTGGAGAAGTATTTGTGGGAACAAGTGGGGGGATGTCTTGGGGTTTCTTGTGATGTTTGTGTTTGTGTTTTTTGCTCTGTTTTTCTATTTTCTCTATTGTGTTGCTTGACTTTTGTGGGTTATAGTGTGGCATGCTACATCGCCTAGGAATGGGTGTGTGCTTATATGTATAATCGCACTTCTTTTAATAACAATGTGTTTTAAACCCGTGATGGTCATAAACCCATTAGAACTTCGCATTTAAGTGTGCTTTTGCGGAATAAGTATTAGGATGGGTGACTTACGTCTTAGTCTTTGTAGCTTAATCTTGTAGATGAGGCCTTTGCAACCGATTTAGTTCTTTCCCTTCAACATCTCATGTTCAGTCTTTGTCGGTATCTCTCCCGCTTCAGCTTCCTTCTAGTAGTTGTTTTCAAGTAGGGATTCAGAAAGGGTTAAAGGACCTTTTGAGGTTCGTGCCCCTTTTGCTTCACTTATTGCTTTATGCAGCCCTTACAGAGAGAACCACGTCATTTTTTAGCCAATTTCTTATGATTTGATTATATTTTATGATCTATAATTTTCATTTGAAGTTTGTTGTTGGGGGAGTCCAGCCCTTTTTTGGTGTTTTGATTACATGTAACCCTTTTCCAATTGGATTGAAAAAAAAAAAAAAAAAAAAAAAAAAAAAAAAGAAAAAAAAAAGTGGGATTTCAAGGTAAGTCATCGTTGTCATAGGGGTTGGGCACTATTGCAATTTCAACTCTCCGGTCATTGATGAAAGCAAAGTGTAGGAGTCTTAGCCTCCACAATTAGGGATAGGCAGGAATTTTCCATTTATTGTTTTCAATACTGAATTTGTGTATATATTTGCTGTTGCATTGGTGGATCCCTGGAAGTTGAAGCAACAGCGACCATGGAAGACAAACAGGCTGTTGAAGAAATTTGAACTACGCAAGGGGATTTTTTTGTTTTTTTGGTTCAATGATTAGGTTACAGAATAGCTCCCTTATAGATTCCTGAGTCCCTAATGAAGATGAGATTTAATCCCCAAATTTCTGGTTCAATTCAAAGGATTTACAAACTAGGTTAGAAATTATAAAATTAATCTTTGCTTGTTTGTAGAAATGATGTGAAAGTGAACAAAACTGGTTTAAAATCCATAAAATCTAATACCATTTCTTTTTTTCTCATCCGGCAATATTCTTCAATCTACTTTCCCTTTTTTTTTATTTATTTATTTAAAAAAACAGAAGGAAAAGTTTGGCTCCCTTTTACCAATTTATTAAAGAATTCATTTTCCTTTTGGTGTTTTTTTTATTATTATTATGAGTCGATGTGTGTTGGGTGATGTTGAAAATGGAACTGTTTATCCTTGCTACTTGTAAATAACTTTCTATTTTCTTTATGAATTTGCTTAGTATAAAGAAAATAGAAAGTTCTTTACACTAGCTAGCTAGCTGCTGGTCCTCGCAAAGACCTACACCCTGTCATCATAGGATATATTTTGGACTTGTGCATCATTTAAGAATAATGATAAAGGAAAAGGGTTTCTCAAATTATTATACACATGAAAACATAATTATGAAAAAAAAAAAAGTAGAAAGTCATGACTTTCATGTATATATATATATATATATATATATTCTTTTAGAAGTGATAGGAGAGGACGACAAATTGTGTCTACTTTATTTGGGTGTGACCATGATAACACTTACTCCGAAGAATTACAAATGCTCCCTCAAGTCAATTAAACCATAACCTGATTGAGCCCCACCAGAATATCAGTGAAACTTAAGGTAGCTAACATTAATTAGGAATAAGTGATTTGCATTTCGGATTTCAGACTCACACCCTAGTGCACGCCTAGCCATATGAAAATTGCATTAAAACCATTGAACCACTGCCATTCGCTGGTGATGACTTTCATATATATTTCGGATCCACTAAAAATGTATAAATAAGTTGGGAGAAAAAGGGTTAATTAATAAGCATACATAAGAAAATGACCCTGATGATGAGTTTCATATTCCACGTAGGTGGTTTATAATTATAAATTTCTTTTGTGAAATTTGGTGGCGACCTTTAGCAAGCTTGAAGATGCATTTTAATGTGGAGAAGCTTTTTTGCTCTATAATGCCTGGTGGGTGATGCTAAAAGGGGGGCGCTGGAGTGAGATTGAAGGTTCTTCACCAAACACTAATTGCTTCAATTGGGGGATATATAGCTGGGTCATAAAACAAATGCCATCTCACCTTCCTGCCTTGTGCACCAAGCCTAATCTAATATCCCCATGAAAAA
The DNA here is from genome assembly GCF_965113065.1 of Corylus avellana. Lineage (NCBI taxonomy): Eukaryota > Viridiplantae > Streptophyta > Magnoliopsida > Fagales > Betulaceae > Corylus > Corylus avellana. Next base: position 15,221,631 of record NC_142497.1, read on the forward strand.
TATGTGCTCCTACCCAAATTACTAATTACCCCTCATCAGATTTGGAAGATCCAACTTGACCAAAACACCCCTCTTCAAAAACAAAACATGGGACACCCTAAAAATACTATGGTGATAATTCATGTTCGAGTGTCAGGTTTGGATCGTGTCGAGATATGTGTATCTATATAAGCCAACCATAATCTGACTCATTTAATTAAACGGGTCGAACTCTTTACAATAACTCTCTAATTTTAAATTGGGTTCGTGTAGGATTTACATGTCATAAAAAAAAATTTCTTGTATTTATGTCGCATGTTAGGTTCGGATTGTGTCGAAGTATGAGTATATAACTATATACGTTAATCTTAACATGACTCATTTAATTAAATAAATCAGATTCCTCAATCCTAACATTTTAATTTCTTATTAGATTTGTGTCAAATTCGTCGTATCAAAAATTGTCAATCCTATAAAATACCAATCACAAATGGCCTTTTTGGTAATTATAATTTCAAGCCTAATTACCATCTTAACGGTCATTTAAATTGACCGTCTCCTTGCTTAGAATAGCCGTCAAGTCCCCCTTCTGGAAGCTAGGCAAATGAAAACAAAAACTCTACTGTATCTACACTTGGAAAACGGCGTTAGGCACCAACCTCAAAACCATCTAAAATAAAAGGGTGCAGAAGCTTCATTCTCATACAAGCTAGCCACGAGACCCACTCTCTCTCTCTCTCTCACTCTTTCACAGTCTTTCTGCTCTCCCAATTCTCTCCTCCATAAATTGTGTGGAGTTTTGGGAGCACAGTTTCTAAGGTTGGTTGAGATCTTTTGTGGGTTTACAAGCACTCTATATGTTTGTTTGCGTATGAATAATTTAATTAGTTTTTTGTGAAGGCTCCAGCCCCAGGGCTCCAACACTTTCTTGTTCCTCGCAAAAAAAAAAAAAAAAAACAAAAGGTACTTTTCTCTTCTCATGCATTTTCTATTTCCAGACTAGTCAGAAAAGGGCAGTTATATCCAAGCAAGCTCCATTTATTACATCATTTACACGTAAGAAACTGTTCTACATTATGTTGAATTCCTTTGGTTTCAACAAAATCACATTTCCTAATTATTACAATTGATCATTATTTTTATATTAAGTTAATTATGTTACCACCTGTTTGGTGGTCATAACCATCGAGCCCAAAAGAATAATGACATTGACAGAATTGGTCATCAAATAAAATTAATAATCCTTTCATATTCTCAAACGAGAAAAATGTTGCTACAAATAAAATATAGGCTAGCTAGGGGAATTGGACAGTGGTAGATTTTTATATGTAGATTTTCTGTCTTACCTTCGATTCTCATTCTTTTCTTTTCATTTGATCAAAGATGGGAGAAATGTCGAGCTTCCAGCTGGGCGTTATTGGCGCGCTTTTCCTTTCGGTGGCATCATCTGTCTCCATTGTCATCTGCAACAAAGCTTTGATGAGCAAGCTTGGCTTCCCTTTTGGTAACTACTCAATATCCTATCTTCAGAGCATTCCCTCAAGACATTTTTAATTCAACAGTATAATATATAAAGAGATGTTCTTGTTTTTAAGCACCACTTTTTTTGTTCTATTTGATGTAATTAAGATTGTCAATTTAAAATTTGAGATATTATTTTGTTGAATATTAGATTACGCCTCACCATATAATCAAATTCAGTTGAGTCGTATTCTCTGCACGTTCTATTAAGAAGTCTTACCGTCACATGTTTCATATATATATATATACACACGAACTAAAAAATATTATTTCCATATCAGTTCCTATATATTTAAGATTAATCAATTTTATTTTTTTTTAATTTCTTGGGGTGCAGCTACTACGCTCACTAGTTGGCATCTTATGGTGACATTCTGCACCCTGCATGTGGCGCAACGGTTGAATTTTTTTGAGTCGAAATCAACTGACGCAAAGACTGTAATACTCTTTGGCCTTCTGAATGGAGTTTCAATTGGATTTCTCAACCTGAGCCTGGGTTTCAACTCCATTGGATTTTACCAGGTTCACTTCATTCCTAAAATGGGGTTTCTATTGGACTTTCAGTATTTTCATTCCAACCGTCAACACAATCACCCCGACCACGTCTATACGCTTGTAAAATTTTATGCCAACCGGAGGTCGGTAAATCCGGATCGGTACCAGATCATTTGGATCGGCTCACATTTTGCTCAGAATGGTAAAGAGTAAACTTTCGCCGATTGGCACAAAATTTTACAACCGCGTAGATATCGTCAAGGCGATCGTGTTCTTATATCACGATAAATGGCAAATGGAAGGAAATCTAATAATGTACAGAATTTTATAAAAAGTAGGAAATTAAAAGATAGTTTGAGGGCATGTAGCTTTCAGCATCAGCAATAATAAACTTCAAGCAGCTAGCAGAGGAAATTAACCTTATAATGTGATTAATTTTACATATCATCTAAGTGTTGTATGTGTTTGTAATCACATTTTTGGCAGATGACAAAGCTTGCAATCATACCATTTACTGTACTATTGGAAACACTGTTCCTGAACAAGCAATTCAGGTAATATTAGGCTTTAGAGACCTTTTGTTACTTAGATTTTGAGACAGGATTCTCCAAGCTCACTGCAACCTTTTCCTTTCTAATTTGCAGCCGGAAGATTAAGTTCTCTCTCTTCCTCTTACTAGTAGGAGTTGGCATTGCCTCCATAACTGATCTTCAACTCAATTCTTTGGGATCAATCCTCTCTGTTTTAGCCATTATAACTACCTGTGTTGGTCAAATTGTATCCTTTTGATTAATTCCCACTATTTTCTAGTAAAAGTGGTAAATTTGCAGAATATATATATGTGTGTGTGTGTGTGTGTAGAGAAAGGTTTGACTTTATTTAAATGAATTGGTCACTCTTAACCCAATAATCCATTCAGCTGACAAACACAATACAGAAGAGGCTCAATGTATCTTCAACTCAGCTGCTATACCAGTCAGCTCCATTTCAGGCAGCAGTGCTCTTTGTCTCAGGCCCTCTTGTTGATCAGTTCCTCACCAACCAAAATGTCTTTGCCTACAAATATACTCCTTTAGTTTTGGTAACTTAATTGCTTCCCTTTTCTTCTCCTTTCCTCATGCCTAGAAAATTAACTTGTGATGGGAGATTAATGAAAGTGAAATGTGCAGGCATTCATCGTGCTTTCGTGCCTAATAGCAGTGGCTGTGAACTTCAGCACCTTTCTAGTTATTGGCAAGACTTCTCCTGTTACATATCAAGTGCTAGGGCACCTCAAGACATGCCTTGTTCTTGCCTTTGGCTATACTCTTCTTCATGACCCATTTACAGAAAGGAACATTATTGGAATCCTAATTGCAATATGGGGAATGGGACTTTACTCATATTTTTGCACCCAGGAAGGTAAAAAGAAACAACCCACTGATGTATCACTGGCTTCCCAGGTACTCTTTCTCAGCATTGATCAGTAAGTGTTTAACAGCAATTGGAATTGAATGATTTCATTTTTCCCTGTTTAATAATTCATTTCTAATTTCCAGATTAAAGATAAAGATACTACACCACTTTTGGCTGGGAAGAGCATGGGCCTTTCAGATAAGGAAACTCATGAGGCTAAGAAATCAACCAAGGACTCTGTTGTTTAAGTTTGTGACAAAAGTTTCATGTATCTTGGTCTTTCTTTCCAGATCCAGGACATTTTTTCCCCTATAAACTCAAGACATTTTGCTGAGTTGTAAAGGATTTTGATTCTTTGAATAAATTGACTCTCTTCCTTTTCTTTTTTTAATTGATTCTCAAATTAGAAGAATCTCTAGCTCGTATATCCAAACCTTCCCGCCCTAACATACTCTCTCTCTCTATCCTTTTCTTTTCATTTCCTTTTAATCTGATTCCGATGTTCACGTCAATACCGATGCAATTGTGAGTTCATGTTTGGAATGGTTATCAATCTTTCATAATTTTACAGAAATTAAAGATGATGCTCATTCTTGTGAGGGTGAGGCAATCACCAATGACTTCACACCAACATTTTTCTACTTTTCTTTATGTAAATTAAATAGGCAATAATAACTTCTAATACAACTCACAAACACCGCAGAATAATAATTCAAACACCGACAAGCGAGGCACCAAAGTTTTACGTGAACAACCCTCTAATGAGAAAAGAAAAACTATGGGACATAATTCAGTTAAAGCTCCGTTTACTTCGACGTAAAATAATTTTCACATTTTACGGTGTTTACTTCAACGTAAAATATTGGTCAACGAAAAATATTTTCCTTTTCACCAAAAATTTTTCTTTAATTTTTGAAAAATGGTTTACGGTTTTGAAAACCGTAAACCATTTTCTAACTATGAGCATCTCATTCTTAAATCGATGAACTTTTTCAAGACCCGCCCAGAACCTCGACGGGACTTCACTGAGACTCACCCAGGACCTGCCTAGAACTTGACCGGGACCCACCCAGAACTTGACCGAGACCCACCCGGGACCTAACTGGGACTTGCTCGGGACCTGACCAGACCTGCCCAAGACTTGACCGAAACCCACCTGGGACCCGCCGGGATCCACCCAGGACCTGCTCAGGACTTGACCGGGACCCGCCCAGGACTTGACCAGGACCCGCCCGGGACTTGACCGGGGCTTGACTGGGACTCGCCCGAGACCCCGCCTGGACTTGCCCGAGACTTAACCGGGACTTGCCCAAGACTTGACCGAGACCTGACCGGGAGCCACCTGGGACTTGACAGGGACTTGACCCAGACCCGCCCGGGACTTGCCCAGGACCTCGGCGAGACTCGCCTAGGACCCGCCCAAAACTTGACCGGGACCCGCCCAGGACTTGCCCAGGACCTAACTGGAACTTGACTAGGACCCCGCCTGAAACTTGACCGGGACCCCGCCCGGGACCCGACTGGGCCTTGCCAGGTCAGGTCCCGGTCAAGTCCCAGGCAAGTCTTGGCGGGGTTCCGAGCAGATCCCGATCAAGTCTTAGCGGAGTCCCGAGCGGGTTCCTGTCAAGTCCCGGCGAGGTCTCAGGTAAATCCCGGTAAAGTCTTGGGCGGGTCCCGATCAAGTCCCGGGTAGGTCTAGGCGAGGTCCCGGACAAGTCTCGACGGGGTCCCGGGCAGATCCCTGTAGGTCTCGAACAAGTCCCATGCAGGTCCTGATGGGGACCTTATTGAAAAAAATATATTAAAAAAAAAAAATTATTTTCCGTATGCACGGTAAATACCGTAAAATGTTTTTGACAGAAAACATTTTCGAGAAAAATGGTTTTTCTGAAAATATTTTCTAACGGAAATCATTTTACGTCGAAGTAAACGGAGCCTAAGTCTAATCTTATCACACTACAAAAAAACAGGCATTTTCTGACGTGGCTACAGTATCATATTTTTTGCCACGTCAGCAATTTTCTGACATTTAAAATTTAAAACGTCAGAAAATTTTTTTCTGACGTGTAAAATATTTGAACGTCAAGAAAATATTTCAGATTTCAAAAGATAAACATTTATATAATTGCTGACGTGGTGAGACCTACCACGTCAGAATTTTTCTGACGTGTGGATGTACCACGTCAGCAAAATTCTGACGTGGCACTGTAGCATGTCAGAATTTTCTGACGTGCTACAATGCCACGTCATAATTTTTCTGACGTGTGGATATACCACGTCAGCAAAATTATATATATATATATTCATATAGATAATTATTTATTATTTTTTTGAGTAGATTCCTAACGTGCCATGTGTGGCACGTCAGAAATTCCTGACGTGCGACACCTGGCACGTCAGAAAATCACCAAAAGTGGCCCAACAAAACTCAAAAAATAGGCGGGATTTTAAACTTTTTTTTCCCTCTTTTTATTTCCACCCTCAACTTTTTCTCTCTTCATTTATTTTCCCCACACATGTGCATTCTCTCTCCTGCATGTCTGACTGCACAGCACCGACTGCACAGCACCTCTAAAGGAAGAAGAAAAACAGAAGGTGAGAAGGGAAAAAATTGAGAAGCATATGCTTCTGCAGCAGATCGAAGCAGAAGAAGAAGAAAAAGAAAAGGAGAAGAGAAGAAGAAAAAGAAAAGGAGAAGAGAAGAAGAAGAAGAAGGAAAAAAAAAAAAAAATGGAGAAGAGAAGAAGAAGAAGAGGAGATCGAAGATCGGTAAGAAGATTTTTTGGGTTTGTTAGATTGATTTTTTGATGGTTGGTTTTAATTTTTTGAAGATTTTTTCGGTTTGAGTTTTTAAAAATATTTTCAAAAACTCAAACCTGCAGAACTGCACCATGGAGATCGAAAAGAAGAGGGAGATAGTGAGAAAATGGAGAAAAGGGAGAGCTCATGGAGAAAAGAAGAGAGCTAGCTAGAGAGAGAGAGAAAAGAAGAGAAAAGAAGAGAGGGAGTGGCCATGGCAGATCCATGGCAGACCTGCACTACCGTGCAGAGAAATTCCCAAAAAAAAAAAAATAATAATTTAATTAAAAATTAATTTTAATTAAAAAAAAAAAGAAATTCCAGAAAAAAATTAAAAAAACGAAAAATTAATTTTTTATTTAATTTATCAATTTTCTGACGTGGCAGTTTTACCACGTCAGGAAATTTTCTGACGTGGTAGAACTACCATGTCAGAAAATTTCTGACGTGGTAGAACTACCACGTCAGAAATTTTCTGACGTGGTAAAACTACCACGTCAGAAAATTTTTCTGACGTGTGGGACAGTGGAACGTCAGAAAATTCTGACGTTTTACCCACTAGCACGTCAGGAAAAAAATTTTCCTGACACCTATACTTCTGACAATCGACGCACGTCAGAAGCGCCACGTCAGAAAAAATTTCTGACGTGTCAAACACCCCAACACGTCAGAAAACTCACGTCAGAAAAAAATTGTTTTTTTGTAGTGTCAGCAATAATGTTTACAACTATCTTATTTAGAGGCTTACAACACTTGAAGAATACATACATTCTTGGATTACAACATAAATTCATGATCAATCTAAAGTAGATTTAAACAAGAAAAACAAAAAGAATCAAGTAAAATGACTCGCTCCAAGCTTGAAACCGATTATTGAAAGATATTGAACTTGAAACAAACCAACCAGGAAACAAAGCTATCCACGCATGCAACTCAACCCTTGATCTGTAGCTTCGTCTGCAATTCCAGAACTGGACTCTCGCTCACCTCCACAGATAGCAAACTCGTTAAACTCAGTAGTTCTGGTGCGCTACTAAATTTGTCACATCCCTTGATAACCAAATGCCTAAGACTTGGCATTGCACCTCTCTCCTGTTTCCATTCTTCAACTATCAAATTACGCAATTTGAGGACTTGGAGTTGTGGAAACGAATCTGCAATGACGTGGATTTTGATATCAGATGAATGATGACTTTTTTCTAGTTTAAGTATCCGAAGATTGGGAAGCTTTCCCAGCTCTGTCATGCCGCCACTGACTTTGAAGACACCACCATTTAAGGTTAGCTTGGTGATTGTTGATGGAATTGAATCCGGAATTCCACGAATACTTCTACAACTATCAATTCTCAATATTTCTAGCTGAGCCAAATGGATTGGAAAACAAACTATGTCTTTGGCTTCAGTAATCTTATCCCCTGCTGACACATCAATTGATATCTTCAATTTCCGAATGTTAGGAAACTTATCCAATACGACAGGGAAACTATGCTTATGAGGATCATAAATAATTGATGCGACAGAAAGAACGTGGAGGTTCCCTAGAGCTACCTTCGAATCACAACGTAACCACAATCCACGAGGAATATACAGATTCTTTAATCGTTGCAGCTTAAATATCTCTTTCGGCAAATATTCCACACAAAAAGTGCCCGTTACGTAAAGGGTCTCTAGAGTCGTAAGGTTGTAAATCAACTTTGGAAAACATCTTGCACCATTGAGGTTTATCGTCAAGTATCTCAAATGGATAAATGTTCCTATGCTTTTAGGCACAGAAATTGCTACTTTCTCGTCATGAAGCACCCGTAGCAATTTGAAGTTTTTCTGGACCCAAGACCATTTATCACGGTGATACATTGTATCATTAAAGAAGAACAACGAACGGGCATTTTTAGGGACACAGGGGTTTAAAGACATGTATTGGCGAGTGTTACCTTGGATGGATAGTCTGCGGGAATTGTTGGTAACTAAACGGTTTTCTGATTGAACCTCAAGAAACATCTCTTTCGCACTCTCTGATATGCAGAGTTCTCGTAAAAGATCATGGATACGACATGCCTTTACTCCTCCATCTACCCTCCTTCTAGCCACTTGGATCAAGCTTCGATCAATGAGATTTTCCAAGTACATTTCAGCAACATCCTCCGGGAATCTTTGGCCAGTGTGCGGTATGAATCCTTCAGCTACCCACAGCTGTATCAATTGCCTTACTGGAATCTCATGGTCTTCAGGATAGATACCAAAATACAAAAAGCACGGCTTTAAGTACCGGGGCAAATCCGTGTAGCTTAAGGATAGTATTTTCTCGCAAATAATGGTATCCTCTGCTTGAGAAATTAGGAAACTCGATACATGACCAACAAATTTCGACCATATGTGAAGTGACCTCTCCTTATTCGCTAAAAGGCCCGCTAATACAACAATTGAAAGGGGTAAACCATGACAACCTTCTGCAATTTGTCTTCCCAGAGTTTCAAATTCGGGAGGACATATTCCTCCTCGGAACACTTTTTTCTTAAAGAGTTCCCAACTTTCATATTTGTCAAGAAATGAGAGAAGGTGAGGAGGAGTAAGACTTGCATGCAAAGCCACTTCTTTATTTCGGCTAGTGATCAATATTCTACTTCCATTGGAGTCATTAGGAAAAGCAGACCTTACCTCATCCCAGACTTCATTACTCCAGACGTCATCCATGACTATTAGGTATCTCTTTCCTTTCAAATATTCGAACAAGTCCTTTTTTAACTCATCGTCACTCTTGCCTTGAAGTTCAATTCCCAACTCCTTAAAAATCTTAAGCAACAGCTCTCTGATTTTGAAATCTTGAGATATACACAGCCATACATAGCAGTTAAAGTGCCTCATGACACGAAGATTATTGTATATTTTCCTAGCTAGAGTGGTCTTGCCCAACCCGCCCATTCCGATAATTGAAATGACATCGAGCTTAGGATCCCCTTCACTAAGTTGCTTCCCCAACGTTGTTGAGTCACGAACGAAACCCACCACATCATCTTCCTCAACTTCTCTCCTAAGTCTTCGCATTGCCTCCTCCTCGACTGCATTTACAGTAGCTTCTACTCTTTCAATGCCGTACCTTTCCTTATTGTTGTAGATGTCGTTGATTTTCTTTTTGATGCTTACTATTTTCTTTCCAACAGTTCGAAGCATAAATGTGTGAGAAGGGAAATGAAATATCCTCTCTACCGCGCTCCTCCTCCTGTGTTCAGCGACCTTGAGGATGAAATTGTCGATCACATCCTCAGCCATGTTAGCTACCTCCCTGATCTGCCGGACTACCTCCTCCACTATTTTATCGGTCCGTCTTTCCACCGAGTTCTCCAAAAAGATATTTATAAAACTGAGCTCCCCTTGAAGTGAAGCAACTCTATCCTCCAGTCCAACAAGGAAATTTGCTTGGTCTTTGAGTAGACTGGACAAGTATCCTAGGAGTAATGTGACAGCAATGTCGGCCATGCTTGCTTATCTGGGAGTGATATTCAGTGATAAGGAGAGAAAGATGTAATAATTAAGAGGAAAGAAAGGGTGGAGAGGAAATAGACGCTCAGGGTTCAGAAGGCACAGTTGGTCATGTTGCGATCTTGGAAAGACATTCACAGGTCGATGATTACACAATTTTTCTTGATTGGAGAACTCCGGGATATTTGGTAGTGAAAGCGGAAAGTGATGGATAATAACTAACTGGTTCCTATTTGAAATGGAGCGGATCCAAGTCGTTTTATTAATTATTGGTTGCTGTTTTGTCTCTTTCAGTTACTTCATGCAGAAGTTTTTTACTTTTCTTCAAGTGAAGCATTCTTGGCTGACTATCTTTTATTGTACTTGGCCTCTATATATATTGAAGACTTAAAATTCTGATGGTTAAGTGAGAGGGCAGTAGCTCCGTGTGAGAGACAGAAAAGAGTGAAAAATGTAAGAGAGCAAGAGGGCAGCAAAATCTTAGAGAATTAAGAGATTATTTTCTCTTTTGTATTTAATTTTTTTTTTTTTTTTTTTTTTTTTTTGTGAATTTGGGTGTATCGGGCTTTTGGGTTTAAGTAGTTTTGTTTATACTACTCTTTATATTCCATCATTTTGTTAGTGAATTTCTCTTGAATTGTCCCCGTCAATAAATATAAACTTGTTAAGTCAAATTACCTAAATCTTTATATCTTATGTGACTGAATATTATTTTCTAATCTGCTATTTTCCTGCTTCATTTATAATCCTATAATTATTTTATCTCGACGTAGGCAGAAGGAAGGACTCAAGGATAACAGAAAATGTTACATTGCGTACTATCACCCAAAGAAGAAAAAGAAAAAGCAAGGCACTTACCCAAAAAGAAAAGAGTAAAAGAAAAAGAAAAGAGTAAAGTAATTTCACCGAGGTTGCTTTGCAAAAAGCAGAGTGAACAATCAATCAATATGTACACGACCGACCTTTCACTATGAAGACCTCGATCAATAATTTTTTATGTGGACTAACGTACTGTACGTAACGTCGTCTTTGATTATCATTTTGTGAATTATATTACAATGTAGGGCATTTTACTGAAGATTTTGCTGGTGTTATTTCTTTTGCTTTACTAAAGTATGTAGGGTTGCCATCTTTGGTTCTTATTTTTAAATTTGGTGGACTAGGTCAGCTTATCACTTTTCCTTTTCTTTTCCTTTGACGAGGATTTTTTTTGTCTTTTTTACTGTTACGTGGCTTTTTTTTTTTTTTTTTTTTTTTTTTTTGCGAGAAAAGTAATCAAACCCTCTAAACTATCTTCAAATTTGTAATGTCTTTCTTATAGCGTTTTAGTAAGCTCACTAAATTTTAGTAGTCAAAATAATTAAAAATAATATATTTTTATTTTAGCTATCAATTTTTTAAAAGTAGCTCAGCTCACCATTTTAATTATACACTTTTATTATTCTATTTAAATATTATTTTTCAAAAAAAAAATGATTATTTCTAAACATTTATATTTTCCAATGTTTCAATATTCACCTACAAGACAAGAGTGCGACGAAGATGCTTCATGGTCTGATAAACTGAATGTAGGTAAAAGGATTTAGAGAATAACGTCAGGAAAGGTTGGAGCCGAGATTGCCATTGGAACGAGTTTAATGGTGCGTTTGATATTGCGATTTCACAAGCATAATTTATGTTTTAAAAAAATAAAAAAAAATATAGTAAAACGTAAGCCGTTTGACATTGCAATTTAAAATTAGAAAAAAATTTGGGATTTCTATAAGTAGACTAAAAGTGCTTATTTGAAGAAAAAAAAAAAGTGAATTTAAATCAAAATCTTGATTTCACATAACAAATATTTGATAAAAAAAATATATTTTTTAAATGTTTTACCAAAAGCTTTTACAATTTTTAAAATCACACTTATTGAAATCACAATCTCAAATTGATGGTTAATATTTTAAAAATCTGAACAAAAGCTACACAACATTAAACTAACCGAACAGGAAAATGTGTCATTTTCACTTGCAATAAGAATAGGAGGAGGAGCTATTGGAATCCGGCCTTGTAAATTTTTATTTTTATTATTATTTTGGCACTTTTTGCAAGTGTATTGAATCAATAAAGCTGTTCTCCCAAATTGATTTTACGATGATATTTGCTCCTAACTTGCTTGTGACAAGGACAACTCATAAAATGATCATTAATTATATAAGTCTAAAGAGATATTAGTGACAGCCAGTGCCAGGAATTCAACTTTGATGGTGAAATGTTAGGGGTTCTACATGTGTTCTTATGATGTTAAGAGTATATTATTATTTTCTAAAATCAGGTCAGAAAAATAAAGGTTAATTTAAAAAAAAAAAAAAAAAAAAAAACCTTAATTCTCAGAAAAAATATACTAGATGTTGCACTGGCAATTAGGGATGTAAATGTTATTGCAGAAAGAAGCCGACCACTTTGGCTATAGGGCCCTAACACTTTTCTTGCTCCAAATGCTGAAAGTGAAAGGGTTTGCCGAATTGAGGAACGTAAGGGATTATATGGATATTCTTGTTCTTGTGGCTGTTGCCCGTTGGGATTTTCCTTATCAAGCCCCACTTACAAACTAAGAGCAGTCAAAATTCATTACCCATTTTTTTCAAAAATGGCTAAGCAAATATGATAATATGATGCAAATAAAATGCATTTTTGAGCCATTTGTGCACAGTATATATATCCCGGGATACTGTACAAAAATCGATCATTTGTTTATTATTTATCTCTCCTTTCTCAACGCATTTTCATTTTTGTCTCACGGTCTCATTCGTCGAAGATCCATTACCGAACCCATGGTCTGCATCGTCTTCGTCAAAGCTTCACCGTTTCTCCCTCCTTTCTCTCATTTTTTTTTTTTTTTTATCTTTGTCGTCTCTTTGAACGCATTCATTGCAGAGCAACAGTGGCAACAAGGCTGTACAACGGCGTTTTGGACGACGGAGATCCCTTGGAGATACAATAGAAAAGTGGCACTTGCTCCATCGATCTCTATGCATGCCTAACAGTTGTGGGTGCATTAATTAAGTTAATTAAGATTAATCATAACCCACAAGTGTCATGGAGATCTCCTAAAATTTACTTTAAATTTGAGATTATCAAATTCATAAATTTCAGCCGTACATATCATTTAAACATCTAAAATAAGTCATGTTTCAATGTTTAATAAGGAAGCTACTCTCATGGAAATATAGGTTTAGTAGCATCCTCATTAAATGCTGAAACATGACTTATTTTAAACGCTTAGATGATATAGACGGCTCATATTTATGAGTTTAAAGAGAATTCTAGTCGATCTTAATCCCAAGTGTCGTATATATAGTGTTAAATATTTTTTTGCCCTTGGGGTTTAAACACTTTATTTTTTCTCTTAGGGTTTCATTTTTATCACAAAAAGTATCTGTGATTTTCATAAAAACCGAAATGGTACCTCCGTTAAAATTTCGTCCAAAACTTAATGAAACGCCACGTCAGCACCAATCAAATGTCGCCACATGTCATATAATTAATTTTTTAAGAAAATATTTTTAAAAAGAAAAAAAAAATTGGAGTGGCCCCTTGGGCATTTGGGTGTGGCCAGCCACCCCAACGGCCGGATGGGGGTGGCCGAAACCACCCCTAGTGGGTTTGGGGCCGGGTGGTTCGGCCACCCCTTTGGCCGTGAACTAAGGATTATTAAATAGGCCACCCCATGGCCAAAGTGGGTGGCTCCATATGGCCCATTTTTTTTTTCTTTTCTTTTTTCCTTTTTTTTTGAACAAAATATAATTTTTTAATTTTTTAAAAAAATATTTTCTTAAAAAAATTAATTATATGACACGTGGCGACAATTGATTGGTGCTGACATGGTGTTTCGTTACGTTTTGGACAGAATTTTAACGAATGTACCATCACCGTCTTTATGAAAATTACAAGTACCTTCTGTGATAAAAATGAAACCCTATGAAAAATAAATAAATAAATAAGGTGTTTAAACCCTAGAGAGGCAAAAAAATATTTAACCCATGTATATAATAGCCAAAACCCCTCTTAAAAATGTCTTAAAGCTTGTTTGGGATTGCGTTTGACAAATAGAGCTTTTAAGTTAGAAAGAGTTTTTGGGTAAAAGCTTCATTTTTAAGCTTTTGTCAAAAGTGGGTTTTGGCCATTTTTAGGTTTTTTGGACCCTTAAAAGCACTTTTAATTTTTTTACCAAACGAGTACTTTTTTATTCAAACAGACTTTTTGAGTGTTAAAAGTACTTTTATGCCCCTCAAACGCAATCCTAAACAGACCCTTAAAATTGCAACATGTGGCGTGAACCCATTTTTTTTTAAAGGCTAAACCTATTTTTTAAAGCATAATTTTTGAACCGGTCATTAAAATAGCTTAATTAAGAGCATTTAATTATATTTTAATAATTTTCCTTATATGTAATTTCATTAAGTTCAAAAATTTAATGCACGATATTATTTTTTTAGAATTTATTACTCTCCAAAACTATAGAAAGACAGCATTAACCACTCATAATCCGCCATAAAAATAAATAAATAAAAAATCGGCCAACTAGCCCATTTATTTAAAAGGCTATTTTTTTTTTCTTTGTACTTTTCATTTTAAGTGCTTGTTTGAGAAATAAAGGTTTTAAGTTTTTTTTTTTTTTTTTTAAGGGCTTTTTAGCAAAAACTTCATTTTTAAGCTTGCCAAATGTGCATTTTGGCCTTTTTTAGGTTTTTTTACCAAATGATTTTTTTTTTCTTTTCAAACGACATTTTAGGGTGTTAAACGCACTTTTGAAGCCCTCAAATGCAATTCCTAACAGGCCTTAAACCATGTATACCTATGCGACAAATTTTCAATAAAAAAAAAAAAATTGTTTATTTTTTTCGGTATTTTTTGCAAAATTATATACGTTTGATTTGTATTAAAATATTGTAGATATCACACAAACAATATTAAATAATTATGCTAATTTTCTATATTATAATTCATGTATTCTTCCATGTCAAAAAAAAAAAAAAAAAAATTCCATATGTTCTTCTTGCCAATTTTTTTCTTTATACTATTCATTTTAAATCACATACACTTATAGGAGCAAAGATTTAATTTTTTTTTATTTAAAGAAGTAAGATATATTTTTATGTCTTTTTTAACTTAAAATAAAAAATAATGCGTTGACATTTTAAAATTAAATTATAACTAAAAATCCCGTCGCACGAGTTATAAGCTAGTTTTCCATAACGGTGTTCCAAATAATAGGACATGGACCCATCTTGTCATTCAATGGTTTTTGGCCTATTTATAAAAATCATTTTCATGTAATATACTGGTAACTTCGAAACAGAAGAGGCTCAATGTATCGTCAACTCAGCTGCTATACCAGTCAGCTCCATTTCAGGCAGCAGTTCTCTTTGTCTCAGGCCCTCTGGTTGATCAGTTCCTCACCAACCAAAATGTCTTTGCCTGCAAGTATTCTCCTTTAGTTTTGGTAACTTAATTGCTTCCCTTTTCTTTCTCCTTTCCTCGTGCCTAGAAAATTAACTTGTGATGGGAGATTAATGGAAGTGAAAATGTGCAGGCATTCATCGTGCTTTCGTGCCTAATAGCAGTGGCTGTGAACTTCAGCACCTTTCTAGTTATTGGCAAGACTTCTCCTGTTACATATCAAGTGCTACGGCACCTCAAGACATGCCTTGTTCTTGCCTTTGGCTATACACTTCTCCATGACCCATTTACAGAGAGGAACATTATTGGAATCCTAATTGCAATATGGGGAATGGGACTTTACTCATATTTTTGCACCCAGGAGGGTAAAAAGAAACAACCCACTGATGTATCACTGGCTTCCCAGGTACTCTTTCTCAGTATTGATCAGTAAGTGTTTCACTGCGATAGGAATTGAATGATTTCATTTTTCCCTGTTTAATAATTCATTTCTAATTTCCAGATTAAAGATAAGGATACTACACCACTTTTGGCTGGGAATTGAAGAGCGTGGGCCTTTCAGATAAGGAAACTCATGAGGCTAAGAAATCAACCAAGGACTCTGTTGTTTAAGTTTGTGACAAAAGTTTCATGTATCTAAGTATCTTGGTCTTTCTTTCCAGATCCAGGACATTTTTTCCCCTATAAACTCAAGACATTTTGCTGAGTTGTAAAGGATTTTGATTCTTTGAATAAATTGACTCTCTTCCTTTTCTTTTTTCTTTTCTTTGTTTAATTGATTCTCAAATTAGAAGAATCTCTAACTCGTATATCCAAACCTTCCCACCCTAACATACTCACTCTCTATCCTTTTCAAGTTTTACGTGAAAAACTCTCCAATGAGAAAAGAAAAACCATGAGACCTAATCCAATTAAATCTTCTCTAGAACAATATTTAGAGGCTACCAACATGTCGTAAATACATGCATTCTTGGATTACAACATAAATTTCTGATCACTCTAAGGTAGATTTAAACAAGAACAACAAAGAATCAACAAGTAAAGCGATCATTTATTTAAACTTCTCAAGTGTAAGTATGTTCAAAATCATATTGAAAAACCATAGACCTTACAATAGAAATGGTTCAATCCGAAAATCATCAGTCCATTTCATTCTTCAACACCATTCTTTTATGAGATCAAACCATGCATATCAAAACATATTTTAGATTCAATGGATATCAAGAAAAACAAATTCATGAGTTCAACACGCTCACCTTACACAACTAGATTTCTCCTTGGCCTGGCCTTCAGGTGATTTTGCTCCTCCTCGCTCTCGAAATTTTCACTCACTTTCTTACCCACTTCCTTGTTCCCCAAACGGTTCCTCTATACTTGTCTAAGCCTTATTCCCAAGAGAACTCTCAACGATGCAAAAATGAGCATGACCTCTGCCTATTTTTATACACAACTCAATCCAATCGTACTTCTACGGTCCTTTGTGGTGTCCAATGAAGAGCTAAGATACTCCTGCATGCTTACATATCTTTGCTAGAGCAAAGGAGCTTATTGATGAAAATTCAAACTGGTGGAAAGTTTCTATGATAGAAGAAACTTTCAATGAGGATGTGGCAGCAAGAATTTGTGGCATGGTTATCTGTCCTACAAAACCTAATAGACTCCAATCTACACCTATGTAGTGACCCAAAATAATTAACTAGGCTTAAGACAGCTTAGTTATAGGGTTAATTGGACTTTAGGTCACTAGGGACAATTGGAGGGGGGGACCACGCGTGCGCTCGCCTGTCAAGAGTACACGAGCGCTCATGTAGGGAACAACCGAGCGCTCGTTGACTTTTTGTTGACCACTGATTTTTGCCCGAACGTATGACCTACAACCTAAAAACCCTAGGTAAATAGTACACGAACGCTAGGTACTATAGCACCAAGTGCCTGCCCTTTTTCAGCACTGTTCCTGCAGAGCCCTCAGCTTGTTCTACCCTATAAATACCTCCCTCCCATGCCCTTTGAGCCCTAGAGAAACCCTGCTTGTTTGATTCTTGAGAGTTTGTGAGATTTTGTGAGTGTTCTTGGAGAATGAGGAGGTTTTGTTGAAGAACTTGCTATGTTGAGGTAACCACTGTCTTTCTTTGGTGAGTTTACTAGGTTGTTATGCTAGCTTTGTGCTTTACAGTAGCATAGTTGTTAGAGTCTAAAAGTATAGGTCTTAATTTTGTTATAAGCTTTTCCCTTCCATTAGACTTAATCTTGTTGTATGGAGACGTTGTTTTGGTTAGGAAGCGTTAGAAACCCTTTTTGTAGCCTAAGGACCAGTTGAGGAGGCTTCAGAGGACGTTGGACCAAATGTGGTTCTACCTGAACCTCTCTAACCAAACGCTTGCCCAGAGACGACCTAGGGAGGCCGTCTTGGCCAGACGTTCTATTGCCCCTATTTTATTGTTCTAGGTTCGTTTTAGTCGGAGTTAGGACTAATGATAGGTTTTCAACAGATTTAGAAAACCCAGACCCCTTGGAGGACTTTTCGGAGGATTTGTACGACACGGGTGAGTACTAACTCACATAATGCTTGCCATTCTTTTCTCGAATTGCACGACTAGTTTGTGTACCAAACATGCATATTTACAACTCTCATGAAATATATTTTGCTGCATCATGAACTCTACCATTTGTAAAAATATGCTACTTAACAAGATAATTACGATAAGACTTGTAAAAGCATGCATGTAAATATAGACAAGACTAATTGCATCGTATGACATGGTACACCAGTACATGCAGGATAACAGCCATGAGCTTACTATACATGTTAACTTTATGGTCAAATGTGTGTGTTATATGGGCCTTAGATCCAATAGTTATTGGTAACCGCTGCAGCCATGCCTAATGGTTGGTCACTACAGGATGTACATCACTAGTAGTGTGGGCCACCCGAGGTTTAACTTGATCGAGTTGCTAGTGTTATGGACGGTAGCGTACAATATCTGGGGCACCGATATTGTATAACAGGTCCCTCGAGACAACGCCAACCTTGTTGAAAATGAGTAATATCTTGGGTAGAGCATATTGTTGAACTATCACTGATTCTCATGATTATGGCATGTACTATATCTATATTACATTCATGGATAACTCTCATACCTAAAATGTTGCATACTTTACCAAACAGAGTTCATCACTAAATGACATAAGTATTGTGTGCATTATTACTCACACAGTCCTTGGACTTACCCCTTTATTTTTTTCCCCTCCATTATGTATAATTACACTGTTTAGCTAGCATAGAGGAGGATGCTTTCAAATAGAGTAATGGTGGTGACCTAAGACCTGATTCAGGTCATTTTTAAGGATATGGACCCAGTATGGCTGAAATCCATGTGGGACGATGGACGAACCACACGGACAGGAGATGATCGAGATAGTCATTATGTTGGCTTTACTTAAGAGTAGGCGTTGATTTTGTTATCTTATTTCCAAAAAATTATCTTGTGGTTTGTAACCTATTTTGATGATGGGTCCGTTGACCAGTACATTTAAGGATCTATTTATGTGATGGTGTTTTATCTTTACTCTGGTTATCTTGATTGTGGCATTTAGTTATTGTTTTCTTATTCCTGTAGTTAAAGTATTCCGCTTTATTCTCTCATTTAGGAGAGGTTAAAATCCCTGAGTCTTGTCCTGATATGGATAAGGCTGAGAGACGAACCATAGAGTCAATTACCAGTTAATTGATTTCCACTGGGCGTTACAGTTGGTATCAGGGCCTTATACTCTAAAGACTGTAGGATAGAAGGAGAGAAAGCCTAGGCAATGATCACACCGGAGAATAGGCTAGTTAGCTATTTGGAATTAGTCCATAGGTTGGTCGCTTGGTTCTAGCCAAGTCGGTTCTAACTCAGCTGCCCATTGTAGAGAATGCCGCCCCGAAGCAATCTAGCAACCGGACCTAACGCTCAAGAGATTGGGAATGTCGAGGACAACATTCAACTAGAGCCTGTGGACATTCCAGTGTACGAGGCAGCGCCCCCGGGAAGGGATCAAGTGATGGATGCGATTGGCCAATTAGTATCGGCCTTGGACCGAGATAGGGTGGCGAGGCAGCCAGCCTCAGGGCCTGGTTGTTCCTTGAAGGACTTCTGTAGTCATCACTCAGATAGTTTTGACGAAACCAACGATCATATCAGCGTGGAGAACTGGCTGAATGATATGGATGAGCTCCTAACTACCACTGGGTGTACTAATGAGTAGAAGGTCGTATACGCTGCTTATAAGCTGACTGGAGAGGCCAAGCGTTGGTGACAAGACGAGAAGGTTGTACTCGTCGCTGAGTTGGGTTGGAGATCGCAATTACTTGGCCCATCTTCAAGCACGAGTTCAATCGGAACTTCTTTCCCAAGCTTGTGCAGGAAGCGAAGGCATGAGAATTCATGGACTTGGTCCAGGGGAGGATGTTGGTGATTGAGTATCCAGCGAAGTTTCTTTAGTTGTCAAGGTTCAGCATGTACCTCATCCCGGATGAGGAGAAGAAGGCGAAGAAGTTCAAGTGAGGTCTAAACACCCATATCCGCAATTTCTCTCAATTAGTTGATCGGGCTTCGATCTTTGAAGTAGAATGTGGTGGAGTACGAGGACCAAAAGAGGAGAGCTAAAGGACCTAGTACTTCGTCTGGAGAAGTAGGGTGTTGTGAAAATTTTAATTACTCGCAAGTGCACGAATCGTTTTGCAATATAGGGATGCAAGTGTGAGGTCGAACCCACAAAGAATTGTGTTTATGAAAACAAAATTTATACCTAAACTAATTAAATCTTAACCTAGTTCCAAAAAAGATTTGATTTTTGAATTGCAAATCAAGAAAACACAAACTAAACAAGATAAAATTAACCAAAAGATAGAGTACTAAGGTTTTGCAATCCGCATTCACCCAATCATAGCAACACATTTCATGTTCATCAATATTAATATGAAGTTCTCACAAATAAAATCCTATGTATGTTCTACTATACTTCAAAGATTAATTAAATCATTCATTGAATCCGTTCTTTGCAAAAATCATAAAAGATATTCAGTTTAAATTAAATCATAAGATGAATCCGTAAATCACAAAAGATATCCAATTTAAACCAAATCATAAAATGTATTCATAGAGTGAAACACAATGAATATCCTATGTTTTGATAAATAAAAAACTCAACCAATCAATTAAATGAAACTATCTCAAATCATCAAATGTATCTGCGAACCACATCACAAGAGATATCCAAGAATCATCCCACTAATTAAATTGAAATAGAACAATTGAAATATTAAAACTCAATAAAATCGGATAATATTAACTTACATGAAAATAATGTTGCTCTTCATCGATGAGGCTTCATCCTCAACCTTAGTTGAGAAATTAGCTACACATGATTATGAAAAATAAAACCAAAACGTAAAGAAAAACTAAGCTAAAAGGGGAGAAAAGGTATGAAATTTCGGACTTGGTCTCTAGCCCCCTTTTCTTAAGGCTTAGCAATCTATTTATAAGGGTTTCTAGGGTTTTAAACCCTAAAAATAGCACGTGTGCCTAGCTATCAGACGAGTGCTCTCAATCCCACTCGTGCATGTGATCTTCCTCCTGCGGTGCAGTGCTCGTGCGTTGATGCTTGCTTGGGGGCATGGTTGCACTCGAGCGCTACCCTACTCAGCTCGAGCCCAAATGCGCTCGAGTGCAAGGTTGTGCGCTCAATCCTACTTCCTCAAATGGCTCTTTTTCAAACTTTGCATTTTCCCTTTTAAAGGCACAGTTTTCCTTTAGCAACATATAAAACACTAAAAACACAAAATATTAGATTATAAGGAAAAATGCAGTTTACCCCCCTAAAGTTTTAGGGGTTTTTCAATTTTAACTCCAAAGTTCAAAAATTGGCAATCTACCCCCCTGAAGTTTCAAAAATTGGCAATTTAAACCTCCGTTACTAATTTCCGTTAAATTTGATGGAAATTTTTTAAAAAAAGCCTAAGGGTAATGATGTAATTTCATAGATTTCCGTCCATTTAGACGAAAAAATTAAGTGGAGGGTTTAAATTACTAATTTTTGAAACTTCAGGAGGGTAGATTGCCAATTTTTGAACTTTGGGGTTAAAATTGAAAAACTCCTGAAACTTTAGGGAGTAAACTGCATTTTCCCCTAGATTACAATACGGCTAAGGGATTAACAAATGTAAATTAAGTTGCTCAAATATGCAATATTTGGCACTCATTATAGGGCAAACTAAGAGGATGGCAGTGAGAAGTTATCCACCTCAACGGCCACAAGGACGTGCCCCAAATACCTCTAAAGCCCAGTAGCACCAGAAGGGTCAGACACCGAAGTTGTGCCAAAAGTACAACAAGGTTCACTAGGGACTCTGTAGGATGGGTGTGGGGACGTGCTACTGGTGCGGCCAGTTTGGCCATTTCATCCATTGTCCTTCCGGCTATTATGGGCAATAGAAAAGTTAACAGTGAAATCTGGAACTTGTACAAAAACAGTATCTAAGAGATTCGAACGATACATGGATAATACGTGAAGTTGACGAAGATGGTCTGTAATTGGTCTTATCATTCGCCTCGCTTTATACCCAAATCCAACAAGATTTCCAAAACAGTCGAATTCCCAGATGTTTAACCATCTTTTTTTTTTTTTTTTTGTACAGAGTTTTAGGCATTTACTACATCGGATTCAAGGACTTAGTTTAGAATAAAACTCATCAAATGTCCCATCTTCTTGCATGTTGATCTCTTCAAATTTAGAAACTAACATCTGAAGTTTTGAAGATCTCACACTTTTAGCTCCTTCATGAGTAGTTTCTAAAGTTTCACATGCTTCCTTAGACATTTCACATCTAGAAATTCTTGAGAATTCTTCAGTTGAGATAGATATGAAGATGAAATTTGTGGCTTTGTCATTAGCAATGGAAGCATTATTTTCATCCCTTGTCCATTCGGCTATTATGAGTGATAGGGAAAGTTAACAGTGAAATCTGGGAGTTGTACAAAAACAGTATCTAAGATATTCGAATTTCGAACAATACATGGATGATATTTGAAGTTGACAAAGATGGTCTACAATTGATCTCATCATTCGCCTCACTTTATACCCAAATCCAACAAGATTTCCAAAACGGTCGAATCCTTCTACTAAGAAAAGATGCCCATCAAAAATTCATGGCCTACCCTCCAAAACCCTAGTTTTGTCCCATTCATATTCAAACTCTATAATGAAAAGATTTGAAGGTGTTCTTGCCAATAATCTTTCAGCCCCTAACCAATGTCGATTTGATTATTTCGTTACTCGCTTTCATGTCAGCAATGAGCTTTCCAACCAAGCATAACCTGCCCCTATCCACCATTTCTTCCAAAGCCTCCTCTGATAATGTGAATTTTCCCCATAACTTAGTAAAATCCTCTGCCATATTACTCACCTTAGTAAATCCTTTGCCATATTACCCCTCTTAACGATAGAAGAAAAAGAAAAGAACAAAAATCCTTCACAACCTTGTACAGACAAGAAGATCCTTCTTCTCCTCTAGGTTTCAAAATGTGCACCCTAGAAAGAGTAGTCCGGTTATGTATTTTTTATCTTTAAGTATATCATTGATGCCTTAAAATATGGATATTTGCAATTTGTTTAGAAGTGAAATTCTCAAATACATTTTGTATGATTGAGATTGGTTCATTAAGTCCTTACATGACCTCTCAACAATTATGTGAAGTGAATTAGGATCTTTTCCTATATGATTGAGAAAAGCACAATTTTTTCATTCCTAACTTTCTTCCAATTCTTGAATCCATGATTAGTGAATACATATTGCATAGGATTTGCAGATTGGCTTACTAGAGAGAAACATGGAAAACAAAATTTTGCATCTATATCAAGTGAATATTCAAGCCATGAAGGAAATAACTTGAATTACAAAGGTTGAAAGCTATGAAGATGACTTACTGGTTCAGATCTCAAGTACTTTGAGAGAGTAAGTTGGTACATACCAACATTAATGTAAGCTCGTCGAATTTTATCCTCTTTATTAACATCAAAATCTCATATTTGGGGATGCAATCCAAGATTACACTCCAATGAACTAAAATAAATTTCATTGATGTCAAAAATTTTGAGATTTTGTAAGAGGACTTTTAAAAATTGGCATATTAGAGGTTACTGATGATGCATCACCAACATTGACTTCTAAACTTTGTATACTTTTTTCTTTTGAAAAAAATCAACTATAAGGTTGTAATCGAGGTGAGCCAAGCCGAGCCGAGCCGAGCCGTGCCAAGCTTTAGAATTTCAAGATTGGATCATTTATGAGGACGCCTATTTGAGTCGAGCTATGAAATATGTGTTTAAGCTCTACTCAGTGGAAGCTCGTTGAAAATGCCAGTCGAGCACATAAATGTACGTCATTTACCTTTTTAAGACGGCAATTCACGACCTTTCAACAATAAAGGATGCCATTTTCTTTTCTCAACTAATGGAAAGCTATACATACCAAAAGACGACAAAAATTATATAGCTAGATAGTCAACTTATTCATGATCGCAGACATTCTAAACTACAACACAGCACCAAAAAAAAAAAATCATAATCTACATTATATCTATGCACAACGTTGGTCGATGAAAACCATTAAACTGAGCCAAACATAGAACAAAATGAACGATATCAGACAAAGTAAGGGAAGTGGTGGAAAGAGAAAACAATGGTGGGTCATTGATTATGAGAACGTACGTACCTGCCTGTGAGTTGCCGAAGTTGTTGACTGGGTGGAGAGAGAGAGAGAGAGAGAGAAGGGGGGGGATAAGGCTAGGCGAAAACCAAGAGCATTTAAAAATAAATAAATATCTTAAAATTTATTCCATATCATTGATGTGGGAAATTGGAGAGCACTTTATTCAATATCATTCTTTAACGACTTACAAAAAAAAAATTCTTCCCCAAACAAAAATCTAAGAGCATTTAAACCAAGAGCGGAAGAGGGAGTGCTTTCCCACACATATGTGCACTCCAACTGCCATTTAAATGTGTATGGTAAGTGTGGTTAAGATAAAAATTCAAAAGTTGCATGTGGGAAAGTGTGACAGCTGGACGCTTTATTCAATATCACCCTTTCCCAAACGACAAAAACCAAAAGCATTTAATGGCGTGTTTATTAAATCTCGTCCCTTGTTCCCTAACCTTGAAAACCATTTTGTCCTTTACAAAATACAAACGATAACTACGTGTCATTTAAGGATTGAGAAATATAGCCATTAAGGCGCTTTCTCGAGACTAAATGTTCAAGAAAAATAGCTGTAATGGCGCTTTCTAAACTTAGCCCATTTTAAGGATGAAAAGCTTCAGAAAAAGGCTCATTTTAAGGCTAAAATATGTCGGGAAACATAGCCGCCAAGGCGTTTTCCCGAGGACAAGCATTCAAGGTTAGACTTTTTTGTTTATTCTTAATGATTGCAAAAATGAAGGTAAACAAGACGGGGCAAAAGAGAATTTTTCATTAAAATTTTTCACAATCTTACAAAGTCCATTTATCCTCGGGCTCGAAAGTCCAGACGCTTCTCGAGGTTACATT
This sequence comes from Corylus avellana, assembly GCF_965113065.1. NCBI lineage: Eukaryota > Viridiplantae > Streptophyta > Magnoliopsida > Fagales > Betulaceae > Corylus > Corylus avellana. Next base: position 15,246,325 of record NC_142497.1, read on the forward strand.
GGGCTCCGAGGATTCATCTGCAGGGTTATATCCGAACTCAGTGATGTCTCGAGCATCTGACATCTGCTTCTGACCGAAGCGAATGAGTTCTTCAATAGCCTCAGCTTCCAGAGGAAAGGCATCGGGAGTGGCCGTGTCTATGTTAATGTGGGACAAAGGGTTGAAGGCTAGATCTTTGAAGGTCTCAAAGCCCAAAGCATACCCTCGGGCCCAGCCTTGGTCTTTAGTCCAAGATGCGAAGGACAACTGCTTGAAGTAGCTCCGAGCTTTTCCTTGTAGTGGCAGAGCTGCTCCTTCAGATGCTTGAACTTCTCCTTAATCCCTTTCGCTTTCGCCTCGGCCTTCTCAGCTCTTAAACACTGCACTGAGGCTTCCTTCTAGGCTTCCTGAAGATCTGAAGATATAAGAGCTATCCTAGCCTCGGAAGCAGTGCATTGTGCCTCAACCTCGAAGCATCTTTCTTCAAGCTGCCTACGCTCTTTCCCGAGGATTGAATAATCTCCTTCAAGCCCTTCAGATTTTGCCTTGGAGGCCATAAGCTCAGCCTCTAGATCATGAATCCAAGAATTGGCCTCACCAATTTTAGAAATGGCTTCTCCAGCTTGGTTTTCCACAATTGACAACCTTTGAGTCGAGAGAAGTAGCTTGTTGTCTTGCTGAGCCAAAATCCCCTTTAGCCAAGCATTCTCAACCTCGGACTCCTCTAACCTCTTCTACAAATTATCGGTCTCTGAAGTCGTGCTCTGAAGGTAGTTCCTGAAGTCGCAATTAAGGCATATTGACTTCATAATACTCTGTAAAAAAGGAGCATAGTGAGCCAAGTTATGAAAAAAGCAAAAATTGCGGAAAAGAGAAGTACTTACAATTATCTGGTAGAAAAGCATATGCTCCATCACTTCCTTAGGGGGTTTTCTGCCAACACCTGCTAGGTGTTCCAGGGGAATCAAACCCATCAAGGTGCTAAAAGGATTCCCTAGAAATCCTTGGCTCAAGTTAGAGAGGGGTGCCCTAACTGTCCAACTGACTGTGTTAGGATTCCCAAGGAACTGGCCGGTTGCAAAGTCTTGGTAGTATTGCTTGTAGTTGGGATATGGGCATGATCCTCGGTTGATGGAGGAGCCTCTTCGGTTTGGGTCAATACCCTCCCATCTTGGGGATTCACCTCAGTTACACGAGGCAACTCTTCGGAACCAAATCTAGCCTAGAGTTGACGAGGCATATTCTCAGTACCTTCAGCCTCAGAGATAGGCTCGGTGTCCATGGACTTAGGGTTGCTCGACGTCGTTAACCTTAGGAGCCACCGAGGGACACCTGGACTTGACTTTTTCTGGAGTCGGACTCTCTACGAAAATAGGATCCTCTGCCAAGGCTTCCGAACGTCTGGCCATATGAGCAGCGACTTCCCTAAGGAGGCGCTCCACGTAATTCAAAGACTTCTCATCTGAGCCAGAAACCGAAGGAGACAGGGCTCCCCGGGAACCTCAAAAACGGGTATAGCAGCAATCGGCCGAACTTCTAACAGCCTTGCAGATCTAATTTCGAGGGTAGCCTTGAAGTTCCCACGATACAAACCTTCGGCTTGGAGGGAAAGTTCTTCTTTGATTAACCCATGACCTGGGAAAAAGTGTTCATAAGGGTGGCAGACTTCGCTGCCCCCGAGCCAGCTTCAGACTTCTTCCTCTTTAAAGGATGAACATCCGGATCCTCAAGTTTGTCAACTATCCTCCGCGGAGTCACAACAAAATCTTGGTGTTTAACTAGCACAGGAATTCTCAGGGAAGCTTCGGTTACCTTCCTTTGGCCCTTCTCTGCGACATACTTCTTGGAAGGCTCACTGGCCTTATATTTGCCTTTTTCAGCAACAGCCTTTCTTGGAGGCTCAGCAACTGTCCTCCTCGAAGCCTCGGGAGCTTGCCTCTTCCTCGGTAAAGCTGCGCTACCCAACCCGCCAGCTGGGGAGTACGCAAAGTATTTCTCTAAGTTGGTCATGATGCCCAGGATCGTGTCAACTCGATCCTCTTCCACCTCAGTCAAATCGGGATCCTCTTGTCCTACAAAGAATTATTTTCAGCCGAAGATATACTTGTAAAAAAAAATTTACCTTCAGCCGAAGGTATACTTGTTTCCCGAGGAACCCTCGAGCATTGTACTGCCTCCAAAGGTGAGAACTCCCAGCTTCCCAAGGCGAAGAAGAATGAATTCTTCCACTTTTTGTTATTGGGAAAGGTGGTTCGTAGATGAATGCACTTCACCTTCTTTCGAACTTGAAAGGTGAAGAGTATGTCGGATCTGGGATTCTTGGTGAGTCGGTACACCTTCAGAAACTTCCGAACAGTTAAAGGATGCTCCTCCCTAAGATGCATGGCCACGAACCACACAGGCAAAAAGTACCTCCAACCGTTCAGCACGATTTGCTGAGGAGCCAGGTTGAGGTGACTTAGTAGTTCCCAAATAATTCTCGGGAAAGGTAGCTTGAAACCAGTTATAAACATGGTCTCGTAAAGGCATACCTCGTTCACCTTGGTATTCACCACCGCTCCACTTTACGCTTCATCAAAACGCAAACTGACTAACGCAGGGATGAAACAAAACCTTCTAATCCAAGATTCATCAGGCTCAACTTCCACAGGGCCATCGGAGTCCGACCCTTCGTTGTGACCCATCAAATAAAGAAACTCGAGAAACAGCAACCGAGGAATGCACACGTAATCACTTCGAATAAGCAAGTGGGTAACGCTTAATCGAAGGTGGTCAACCGTAGGTTTGATGAGAGGAAGAAGGAAATGGAGATATTGAAGAACTTGACTGTTTAGGCCAACGAAAGGCTCGGTAGATGGTACAGATCTGACCGAAGCTGTAAAGAAAACCACTCTCAAGAAGTAGTATTGAGAGAAGTTGTTGGAATGGAAGCAAGCCAGTGGAGAAACCAAAGTTGCAAAAAGCTCTCAAGAGGAACGAAAACGGAGATTTTTGTGAGAGAGAAGCTTTTGTAAGATGAAGAAAGAAGGAAAGGGGGACCTTTTATAAAACCTCTTGGAAGTGTACTCAAGTGGAAAGATACAAGAAGCGGTGCAAGAAACCCTAGGGTTGCTTCGGAACCCCCAACCGCATTAAAAGCCCTTAAAAGGCGCAACTCGTCGAGCCAAGTAGGAGTCGACACGTGGCTGCCACAGGTTGCCACCACACAGCTGGTGACACGTGGCAAGATCCTCGTGACCCACGCTTTGTCAAAAGAGCTGTCCATCGCTTGGGAAGACCAACAGTCTCTAGACGTCGTTGGCTCGAGAAGTTCAACAGAAAAAATTTCCTAGGGAAATTCATTTCAAAAAATTTCAAGTCTTGGAAATCCTATCCAAAAAAATCCTCATACCGAGGTTTGGTCTGTAACCGATCCATTTTTAAGAACGAGAAATTTTCATAGTCACTTGGACAAGGAAATTATGGGGTAACTGTTGGGTAATGGATCAGCCACTTTAAAGCCCAACAGAACTCTAGGCCTGGTCCAATGAGCAAGCCCACTAAAGACTAGCCAAAACCGAGACATAGTCGGCCCAGACCAAAGCATGGTCAGCCCACCGAGGGCATGACAGTCTTTCCACTGAGGGTGCAATGGTCCTTCGGCAAGTGAAGGAAACCCACATTTACTAATGAACGTCTGATACACCCAGCGCCCAAGCTAAGTCCCACATTCATTAGAACGTGACCTAGCTGTCAGCGTCCAACCGAGACACGTATACCTGAAGATAACTCGTGAGCCCACATCTAACATAAGCGTGGCCAAGCCACTCTCCAAACCTACGATCTCATGATCGTAAAGTAACCCACAACCTATAATCCACTTCATCACACATTGCGCACTGTGGATCCTCGCGAATGTGGGGTTGAGAATCGAGGAATGACAACCGCTACTTGATGCCTATAAAAGGGAAGCTCCAATTCTTTATTTAGTAGTCACAATTCTCTCACAAGCTCTCTTGATTACTTGTTCTCCCTTTCTCAAATCAAACACTGACTTAGGCATCGGAGCTATCCCCGCCAGCACACCCCTGCAGCTGTTATCCTATTTTTCCTATTTTGCAAACCGACGACTCCTCAGACTTCGCGCAGTGTCACTCCTTGGAAAACTGTCATCAACAATCATCATAACATTTGATAGTTGTGAAGTCAAAAGTATTTTTTCTTCAATCATCATCATCATGGTAACCATTATCAAGACAAAAGTAGTCATATGTTTTCATTGCTCCCCGTATCATATAAAATTGGCACATTCAAAAACACTCCTTAGTCATTATTAGGGGTGTAAGAAAAACCGGAAAACCGAGGAGCCGGTTTTGAAACCGGTTGGAAAACCGGGTAACCGGGTACCTCAGTTCCGGTTCCGATTTTTGGCATCCAGTTATAACCGGGTAACCGGGTGCATATATATATATATATATATATATTTTGGCTTTTGTTTTTTTTTTGTATATATTATTAAATTTTTTTATTTTATATATATATTGCTCCTTAACAACTACATTGCTAAAAAAATGAACCCTCCAAGCTTGTTTTTCTATAAAAGAGAGGCATATCCTCTCATTCTAATTTCAACTCCAAGCCACTTGTTGAGCCCAAAATACAAAATTTTTGGGCCAAAATACAAATTTTTGGCCCTCCAACCCTCCAAGCTTGTTGTTAAATAAGCCCAAAATAATTTTTTTAAAAAAAAAACAGTTACCGGGTTTTGAAACCGGTACCAACTTAACCGAGCACCTTGTTCCGCTTCCGATTTTCAAAAAAAGCCAAAACTGGAGAGCCCGGTTCCGGTCCTGGTTTTGGCCAATAACCGGAAACCGGAACCGGATTTTCACCACTAGTCATTATGGTTATAAATCATAAAAATTTTAATGGGTAAAAGATTAAAGTGCAATTTGCAAATAAAATGTTTCAGACTTCAATGGGTTTCATGCAATTTGCATTTAAGACACTTATACTGCTTCTATGTTTTACATGATTTTTAGGTCATTGTATTTGGGCCAACTGGCCTAGTCTTTTAAAGGATAGGGCCGTAGGGGCCAAGCCATTAATGGGTAGGGCCTAATCTTTAAAATATGGCCAGGCTTTTAATCATTTTAAATTTGAGAATTTCATCTATGTGTGGGTCAAAATAATGAAAAATAATTATGCACTTCTATAAAAAAAAACGTGGTTGGTTCAGGCCCCTTGGCCACTACCATAGTTGGACTTTATTTTAGAAAGGGCCGGATATCATCAACTCAAATGTCAAGATTTCTAAAATTAAAAACTGGATATTTAATATAAAAAACGCTAAAACATAAGAAGGTTTTATAATTTTATTTATGTTTTATTTTATTTTATCAAAACGTAAGTTTTGAATTTTATATAGATAAAATAAATAAATAATTAAAAATTAAAAATAGGATCTTTAGCACTATGAGAAAGCGTGCTCGAAGGCATTATCTGATCATCAAGATAGGTCCAACTACTCCGAATCTACCCAAATAGGTTTTGTTACCCAATTTGTTAATCAGCAATTAAATATCAATTTTTTTGTGTGTATATTTTATGAAATTAGATATGGTCATATTCAATGACACTTCCATGTGCACTTTAAATAATTAACGTGTCGTGCCCAAACTTTATAACTTCCAAATCTCGACCACATTTAAATAAGGAAAAAGAAAAGAACATAATGTAGATTCTGGTTGGACTATTCACCTACTAATTGCTAAACAAGAGACGTCAATGGAAATTCCACTTCCTTCATAAGACCTTTTCTTTTTTTTTTCTTTTTTTTCTTTTTTTTTTTTTTGGAAAATATACTTTATTCTCTGAACTATCCACACATTTGCACTTTTAACCCTAATATAAGAGAAATTCCACTTACAAGAGTGAACTCTTTCTTTCATAATTAATGTTTGGAAGGTTTTAATTTCTTTGTGGGAAAAAGTATAAAAAAAGCCTTCCAAATTAATACTGGATTACAATAGAGTTCAACAATGTTCAAAATATATAAAAGTAGCCCATCAAACTATTAAAGAGTGTAAAAAATGCCACATTTTTTTTTATATTCTTATAATACCCCTATTCTTTTAAAAACTTAAATAAAAAATTAATAAAAAAAATTAAACAAAAAAACAAGAAAAAAAAAAAAAAAAAAAACCAGGGAGCAAAAGAAAAAAGAAAATTGGGATAAATAAATTTTTTAAAAAAAATGTTGTAGTTGGCCTAAATTACAAATCGCTTTATGACTTTATGTAGTATGAAAGTGAAATCAGAAGTTCCTCAAACATGCCAAATAAATAATTTAGTTCTAGGAGTCAAATTCCATTAAGAAATTTGACGAATCATCGAATTCTGGTTAAATGTCATGTCAACGTCAATAAAAATGGTGACACATGTCACTTTTAATATATATATATATATATATATATATATATATATAAAACTAAAAAAACTAAAAAATAATTTTTTATTTTTTATTTTGTTAATTTGTTATATTCGTTTTTAAAAGAATAAGGGTATTATAAGAATATTAAAAAATATAGTCTTTTTGACCTACTTTGATAGTTTGATGGGTTACTTTAGCATATTTTGAACATTGTTGAGCTTCTACAAAAACGACAGCTAGTTTATGGGGTTTTTTTATATTTTTTTCCCTTTCTTTTTTTAATGTTGTACCCCATGTTTTATTTTTTATTTTTGGAAAGTTGTAGCGGCCATGATATCAAAAAGAAAAGCAATTTTTTTTAAGAGATATACTACACATCATTCTCTCAACCATCTTTTTTTACAAATATAATGAATCCAATGGACTCATGTGAATCCTACAAAAATCCAATAATAGATTCCCTCATTCACTATAGGGATATAGTTGAAAGATGATCGAGAGAATGAGTTTTATGATTTCTCTTTTTTTAATAATCTATTTTGATTTTCTTTTTTCTTTTTTTTTTAAGGGTTAAAATACCTTGTTCGCCCACTGAAGTTTATTAACTTTATTTTTAGCTCCTAGGGTTTAATTTTTATCATAGGAAGTATATGTGGTTTACATAAAGACGAAGATTGTATCTCTATCAAACTTCTATCCAAAAATTAACGAAAATTCACTTCAGCGACCCTAAAATCTTGAAACGTATCCTTATACAAAATAATAATAATAATAATAATAACTTTTAAAATTAAAAACATTAAAAAATTAAAATAAAATAAAATAAAAAAGCAAAAAAAAAATTTGGAAAGAGGTGGCTAGAGGCCACCCCAATTGGCAAAATGGGGGCGGCATTTTGCCTTGAGGGGTGGCCAGCCACCCCTAGCAGTTTTGGGGGTGGCCAGCCACCCCTAATGGCCAACCCATTATTATTTTATTTTATTTTATTTTTTTCGTTTGGCCCTTGGGGTGGCCGGATCACCCCCAATGGCCAACCTAATTTTTTTTTTATTGGCCTTTTGGGGTGGCGGACCTAGGGTGGCCAAAACCACCCCAGGCCAAACGGGGGTGGCCGAGCCACCCCCAACAGCCTTGGGGGTGGCTCGGCCACCCCCAAAACGGCCAAGGCCCATGGGGGTGGCCGGCCACCCCTTTCAAAAAAAAAATTTTGCCTTTTTTTTAAAAAATTTTTTTTTTTTTAATTTTAATGTAATTTAATTTTTTAATATTTTTAATTTTTTTTAAAAAAAAAACAAAAAAAAATATTTTTAATTTTGTATAAGGACACGTGTCAAGATTTTAGGGTCGCTGACGTGGATTTCCGTCAATTTTTGGATGGAGGTATTATCTCCGCTTTTATGTAAACTACAGGTACCTTATATGATAAAAATTAAACTCTAAAGAATAAAAAATAAAGTTGTTAAATTGCGTGGAGAATAAGCTATTTAATATTTATCTTTTAAATCTATTTTGATTTTCTTCTTTCACCTTGGGATTGGGGAAACCACATGAACTAAAATGTTTATTTTTTTCACGTGTTTATTTTTTTTTTTTATATATATATATTAAAAAAAAAAAAAAAAAAAAAAAAAAAAAAAAAAGCTATACAATTTCCATTTCGCATGCATGTACAATCAAAGTCATCTACCACCATAAGCCCATACCCTTCCTTTTGGCTGCAAAAAGATATATTTTAGAATGAAAACAAAATTAAAGGTATGCATGCATCAATCATCACCTCCCTGTTTTGTTTTGTCTGGAGTTTTCAAATGGCCCTAGGTGACGGAAAGGGTCTTATTAATATTTTAAGATAAAAAGTAAAATAATAAAAGGAGAAAGGAAGTCCAAATTTAGCATAATTAATTAGACCATTTTTATTTCGCTCTTTAAATTTATTTTTTATTTTAATTAAAACAAATTATAAATTTTTTTTTACTACCAACTTTTTCAAATTTCATACATACTCTTCAAACTAAAGATTCACTTTTACAATCCCTTGTAAAATATTATTATTTAATAATTTCTTTATTATTGTAAGAAGTGAGAATATAAACTTTTAAATTTTCTTATGATTTTAGGAGTGAACAGGAAGTACTCTTTGTAGGGAGCACTATTCATGCTCCCCAATTTTTTACCCAAAATAAAGAGCATAGAAATTTCTCTCAAAATAAAAAAGTGAGATGGGAATGCTCAATTGCTCAAAGTCCTCATGCAGTAGTTTGCTTTGAAAGATGAGCATTCCTAGCAGACTCTCTTATAGGGAGTTTGTTCCCTAAGTTTAAGGAATATGTCCAAAAAATCACAAAAAACGTCCTACAACAGATTTTTTAAATGAACCTTAAACATTATGAATGTTACAGTGAAACCCAATATTATATGTTTTACTATTGCAATCCTTATGATTATTAAAATAAATAAATAAAATGATTCTCTCTCTTCTCTTCTTTTTCTTTTTTCCTCTCATGTCTCACAATTTTCTCTCATCTTTCCTCTCATATATATAATATAATTAAAAATAAATAAATATTTTAATGATAAAAAAAAATGATTAATGGAAGCTATTGTGAAATATTTTGACATAGAAAAGCTTAAAGTAATTTGAAATTTTAAATTTAAAAAAAAATTACGAAAAAAGTGCTAGGAACGCTCAAAATAGGATAAAATGAACTACAAATTTGGGTGGTGACTGGTGAGGGCCAGTGGGCCACCGCCACAATTTTTTTATTATTATTATTTTTTTATATACCACCGTCATTTTGGTGCTTTGGAACCTGAGGTTTTTTTCTTTTTTAATCATTTTCTCTACATATGACATTCCATAGTAACCATGCAACGTGGCAACGATATATAACAAACTAACAAAGTAAAAGGAAATGTTAATGACGTGGGGCCTGGCAATGTCCGCTTTCGCAATCTTCAGGAGGGAGAAGGATTCTCTCAATTTCAATGCTTTATCTTTTATAAGGAATTGGCACTTCTCCATTTTAAAATGAAAAAAATCTGGATCTCTTTAGGAGGGAATCGGATCCTCTCCATTTCATTTGAAATGAAGAGAATCCAGTTCACGGCTCAGATCTTTCTAAAAGATCTAACAGTGAAAACTTGCCACGTCCTTAAAAGTTACTTAACGGAGGAAAAGAAAAAAAGTTGAAGTTAACGAGTTCTAAAAGTGTGCACTCTCTGTCATTCCCCATGAAACTTTACACAGTAATCTCGGCTGCAACAGTCGTCTTTTTTCCTTTGTTTCGTAGTAATGGTGGACATAATTTTCTTCTTCATCTTCCTTTTTCCTTTGTTTCGTAGCAATGACTCTCTCCCCTCCATGGCCATATGAAATGGCAGGGTTCTCCGATTGGTAATCGAAAAATGATGTTTTGAAAATGTTGTAATTTTCTTCTCTTTTCCATTCCAATGCTAAATCGAATTTTTCCTAACGTCACCTAAATTTCAGAATGTGAATTTAATGGACAGTTTATAGACCTTGATTAATTATCGACCATAATTAATTTCTTGTAACAGAAAAGGCAACAAATTCTGCAATTTTTTTTTTTTTAAATGAATTAGATTTCATATACCACTAAAACAAATACACCAAAACTAGCAACCAACTGAACGCAAAATAAATAAATAAATAAATAAAATTAGAAAAAAACTGAAGGCAAAACGACACCAAAAGCCTAATAAAAAGCGCTATTTGTTATTTTTTTAGTATTTCGTCTTCGTTGTTACTTTTAAGCATCTCAGAAGTTGACAGACAGTAGAAGCTTTGATGGTAAGGTGGTGAAAGAGATTGGGTCCATTGGGAGGTATATTATGTAAGGACCTCATCTTTTGCCTGAAACTTACAAGTGAGCTTTGTATGAGTATGAGTGCGTGCAGGTGCAGAGGTGAAAATGTTCGGATTCGAGCTTATTTTAACTGAATAGTACTTAGTAATGTTGCTCTTTCAGCACTAGTAGTAGGTGGCCCGACGCAAATCTTTGAGCTTTGGGGTGTAGAGAAGCTTCGGTGCCTGATAATACATAGTGTGGTCAGAGCGGGCAAGGGCAAGGCAGCCCCTCACTTATACTCTGTTACACTCTGTTTATGGGAACTAAAACAGAGGAAGTGGCCAACTGGTTTAGACGTGCAACGACGTGGCCTATTGCAATTGTTGATGATGCAAACAACTTAACAAGAAGTTATTTGCTTTAATGATTCCCAAATGTAATACATGACTTGGTGGTATTAAAACAATGAAGACATAGACTCCATAAAAGTAGGTTAGCAAATGAATCAACTTACTCCTTTGCTATCAGAGGGACGTGAAGCCAATTCTTTCTTTGTGACAACATGGCCTTTATTTAAGCCCACAAAGAGGCTAGTATTTGGCTGTTTATAAAAAAATGATGATGATTGATGAAGAACCCGAAAGAAGGAATGATTGCCAACGCGGAGAAGTCTGTTGTTTCGTACGGCCATGGAGTCAGCTAAAGAGAGAGTCATCGCTAGTGAATATCACGGCGTTTCTCACCCCTAAGTCTGCAACCGGAGTTTGGAGACGAAGACGACGAAGAAGATGATGTCCACCATGACGGCAAACAAAGGCAAAACGTCGACGTTGTAGCTGAAACCAGTGTGTAAAGTGTAAACTTTTGGGTGATGACTGAGAGCGCACGCACTTTTAGAACCTGTTAACTTCAACGTTTTATTTTCCTCCGTTAACTAGCTTTTTCTTCGTTTTAAAAACTTGACAATTTTTCACCGTTAGATCTCTTAGAAAAATCTGAACAGTGAACTGGATCCTCTCCATTTCAAATGAAATAGAGAGGATCCGATTCCCTTTAGGAGGGGGGCAACCAATGATCATCGTATCCCTAACAATCCCCTTATGACATAAAAGGGAAATTGTTAGGTGCTATTTTCATGTATTTTTATGTTTTTTTAGTGTTAGATGGATATTATTATTTTTAAAAAAATAAGTGAGAGAAATAAGTGTCATTTTTTTTTTTAAAGAAAATAATATTTACTTAGGACTAGAAGAATACTAGGAAAATACGAGGAAAACACCTAACATTCCCCTATAAAAAATTACAAATATATTTTTTTTAAAATTTTTATTCAATCATATTAACCTATAAAAATCAATTTTTACTCATAACATCAAAAATTAATATTAAAAAAATTGAGTACCATTAAATGTCCTTCGGTCCTTTCCATGTCCCTCTTGTATCCCTTCAAAACTGATGTGACTTTTAAAATCATCATCGGATTGAAATTTAATAGTAATTTATCACAAATCTAATGGTGATTTTAATGTCATATCAGTTTTAGAATGATATAATGATGACTTTTAGCATTATTCAAAAAAATTAACCTAAAATTTTGAGTTCAGGATGAGATTTGGAGGTGGTCCAGTGGTTTGAGGAGAAACTCAAACTCAAAAAATAGTTTACCTTATTTAAAAACGGAAACCATTTTCTGAAACTAAAGAACCCAAACCGAAAATATTACTATTATTTTGGATCACACCAAACACCGAAAAATTTGAATAATATTATATGTCGAAACAAACGGAGCCCAAGAATTGTAGTGTTACAAATAATCTTTATTATTCAGTTGTAGTTTATTATTGCTTAATTTGTTTTACCGTTGAGTCTTAAACCATTTTGATGAAGAAAAAAAAATGAAATCACTTTAATTAGTTTTCTACATTTTGACCGTTGCTTGAAAAAATGAGTTTTGAGTCTTTTGACCTTTGTACATAGAGTAGCCGTCTCACTAAAACTATTTTTTTGTTATTTTAGTTAGGCAATTTGGTGAAAATACTTAAAACCTCTCATTTTCGGCCATACCAATTTGATGAAAATAATAATGGTGAGTAGTGAGTACGGTTCACTCACCAATTAAATAAAAATGGTTTATCTCTCCCCATTTTTCTTTTTCGTTTCTCTCTTCTTCTTTAATAGTTAGATAAATAATAAACAAATATTTTAAAAATAATATTTAAATTGAATAGTAAAAGTGAATGGTTAAAATAGTGAGACTGCTGGAGTACTCTAAAAAGTGAATAGTTAAAATAAAAAATAAAGAAAAAATACATTTTATCCACCAATTTGCACTTTGACCTCCAATGTTTAAAAAGTAACACCTGACTCCCCCCAAAACATCCAAATTGTTGCAATTCGACCATTCTGGCTTTTTTTTTTTTTTTTTTTTTTTCAAAATGCTCCCATCCCAAGTTAAAAATAAAATAAAATAAAATAAAAATTAAGGGGTGTCCAGCCACCCCTAGGCCCCCCAAACATCCAAATTGTAGCAATTCGACCATTCTTGACTTTTTTTTTTTTTTTTTTTCCCCAAAATGCTCCTATCCCAAGTTAAAAATAAAATAAAATAAAAATTAAGGGGTGTCCGATCTAGGGTGGCTAGGCCCAACTGGGGTGGCCGGCCACCCCTTAATTTTTAAATTTTATTTATTTTTTTTTTTCACTTGGGATTGGGGCATTTTGAGAAGAAAACAAAAAAAGTCAGAATGGTTGAATTGCAACAATTTAGAAGTTTTGAAAGATCAAGTGTCATTTTTTTAAATATTGGAGGTCAAAGTGCAAATGAGTGGATAGTTTAGAAAGGTAAAATGTATTTTTTCCTAAAAAAAATTATAAGTTTAGTTATTTTAGTGAATAAAATTTGATGAGTCTTCTAAACAAGTTCTAAAAGCATTTGGTCGTGAATATGTTTTATGGTTTTGACGTCATATGTCGGTTTGGTCATAAATTTATTTTCTCTTTGCCTTTAGAGTTTAGAAAACTAGCAGCTTACGTCTATAAATAGACGTTACCTAAGAGCACTTTATATCCTTAATATACATTTTACTCGATTTTAGAAAAACCAAAGAGAGCGTGTAAAATTGATTGCAAATTCCATCTTGCTTCCTTTGTTGTCATCCCATTCGGTCCTTAATCAAATAATTTTATATGTTTTTCTCTTCGCGATTTTTCATCAAGAAGATTAACAGGGTTGTTTTATTAGGTTTCGTTGTTCGGAACTGCATCTTTAATAAAGGTAGACGCTATAATCTAAATTTGAGAGGTTACGTGTCAAGAATTTCAATTGTATTGAGTTATATATTCTGTAAGGCATGAATCAACTTTTAAAGATAATGCTTTTACGTGATTCTATAGCATTGTGAGATCTTCTCATACTCTACTTTTCGTCTCTTATATTTTATTTTTAATTTTCATATTTGTTGGGAGTAATTTTGCACTATAAGCCTATCAGATCTTAGGCCTTAGGGCCAATGACAGGCCCACATAACTATTAATTAATAGTTGAAAATATAATTTAGGTGAGGTTTTATTGAGAGAATTTGGGTAAAGTGTCATACTTTAGATCTAAATTAGAGTAGTAGCAAGTCCAATTATAGCTCTCATGACTCTCAAATCAATTCAAATCTACCTCAACTCTTCTGCTTATAAATAGGCTTCTACACAATGTATAAATCTCACACTTTGATACTCAAGAATACTATTTCTAACAAGAATTTCCCAAAGATTTATAATAATTTTATCAAACCAAACCTTTTTTCTTGTCCCAGTTGGCGTATATTTCTTGTCCCAGTTGGCGTCTAACTTCTTCCAACTTGTCTTAATCTCATGATACACCCTTCCCCCGACCTAACTCCACTTCATTAAAGTAGTACGTCAGATAATATTTGGTGCTCATAATTGAGCTTTCCTATTTTATTATGCATTGCCTAATTGAAGAAAAATACCATTTTTTTTTTCTTTTTGTAACGTTCATATTTTATAAGGGCAGAAATTTATTCTAAATTAGTTTGAAGGAAATATTCTCTAACCCTTTTAAAATAGTATCAAATGTCTATAAACATTAAAAATGCATATTAAATTTTTAACGTTATTAATAGTAGTTTACTAACTTGGACTAAATTTAATATATCTTTTAAATATTTATAGACACTTAACGCTATTTTAAATAGGTTGGGAAATATTTTCTCCAATCTAGTTTGAAGAAAATTTCTGCCCTTTTATAATTCCAAATAAACAGTCAATGCTTAATGCATGTTATATAATAAGTGATTCAAATATATATCAAAAACACCTCATCATAGGAAAGGATCTGCAATAATACACGAACATTAATTCGTTCTATCATGTATCGTAAATCAAATTTTTTTAAGTCTTATTTTCTCATATTATAATCATCATCTCACTTATATTAATGTCCAGCATGCACCCTTTATTGCAAAACTATTTAGATGATGATTATAGTTTTTGGAGTGTTAAAGTATTTTTAAGTCCCTGAAACGTAATTTTAAGCAGACTGACCCTAAATCTGCAATTTAAGAAGATAATTGTAAGAGTTGAATAGACTAACGGGTGACTGACTAAGGACCTGTTTGAGATTGCATTTGAGAGACCTAAAAGTGCGTTTAACATTTAAAAAGTCCGTTTAAAGAAAAAAAAAATATTCTTTTAGTAAAAAAATTAAAAGCGCTTTTAAGGGTCCAAAAAGCTTAAAAATGACCAAAACACATTTTTGACAAAAACTTCATTTTGAGGCTTTTGTCAAAAAAATACTTTTTGACTTAAAAACTATATTTCTCAAACGCAATCCCAAACAAGTTCTTACTGGAAAATAATAAAAATGTCAAAAGATTCATAGTCTTGGTATGCTTAAGTCAACATTACTATTTGGAGTGAAAATATGCAATGAATTCAGAAATTTTTAAAGAAATTGATCGACTTATGCCTAGGCCTTGATTCCCTCGTTAGAGGGTTTTTTATAGTTGGTTTGAGGAGAAACTCAAACTCAAAAAATAGTTTACGTTATTTAAAAACAGAAACCATTTTCTGAAACTACAGAAGCTATTTTGGTCCAAAGTCCAAACTGAAAATATTACTATTATATTGGATCATACCAAACACCAAAAAATATGAATAATGTTATATGTCGAAACAAACGGAGCCCAAGAATTATTGTAGTGTTACAAATAATCTTTATTATTCAGTTGTAGTTTATTATTGCTTAATTTGTTTTACCGTTGAGTCTTAAACCATTTTGATGAAAGAAAAAAAAAATGAAATCACTTTAATTAAGTTTCTACATTTTGACCGTTGCTTGAAAAAAAGAGTTTTGAGTCTTTTGACCTTTGTACATAGATCACTATTAGCCGTCTCACTAAAACTATTTTTTTTTTGTTATTTTAGTTAGGCAATTTGGTGAAAATATTTAAAACCTCTCATTTTCAGCCGTACCAATTTGATGAAAATAATAATGGTGAGTAGTGAGTACGGTTCACTCACCAATTAAATAAAAATGGTTTATCTCTCCCCATTTTTCGTTTTTGTTTCTCTCCTCTTCTTTAATAGTTAGAGAAATAATAAACAAATATTTTAAAAATAATATTTAAATTGAATAGTAAAAGTGAATTGTTAAAATAGTGCGACTGCTGGAGTGCTCTAAAAAGTGAATAGTTAAAATAAATAAATAAATAAAAAATAAAGAAAAAATACATTTTACCCCCTGAACTATCCACTCATTTGCACTTTGACCTCTAATGTTTAAAAAGTGACACTTGACCCCCCCCCCAAAACATCCAAATTGTTGCAATTCGACCATTCTGACTTCATTTTTTTTTTTTTTTCCAAAATGCTCACATCCCAAGTTAAAAATAAAATAAAATAAAAATTAAGTGGTGTCCGATCTGGGGTGGCTGAAGCCACCCCTAGGACCAACTGGGGTGGCCGGCCACCTCTTAATTTTTAAATTTTCTTTATTTATTCCACTTGGTATGGGGGCATTTTGAAAAAAAAAAAAAAAAGGTCAGAATTGCTGAATTACAATAATTTAGAAGTTTGGAAAGGTCAAGTGTCATTTTTTAAATATTGGAGGTTAAAGTAAAAATGAGTAGATAGTTCAAAAAGGTGAATTGTATTTTTTCCTTAAAAAAAATTCTGCTTTTAGTTATTTTAGTGAATAAAATTTGATGAGTCTTCTAAACAAGTTCTAAAAGCATTTGTTCGTGAATAAGTTTAATGATTTTGACGTCATATGACGGTTTGGTCATAAATTTATTTTCTCTTTGCCTTTAGAGTTTAGAAAACTAGCATGCGCAGCTTACGTCTATAAATAGACGTTACCTAAGAGCACTTTATATCCTTAATATACATTTAACTCGATTTTAGAAAAACCAAAGAGAGCGTGTAAAATTGATTGCAAATTCCATCTTGCTTCCTTTGTTGTCATCCCATTCGGTCCTTAATCAAATAATTTTATATGTTTTTCTCTTCGCGATTTTTCATCAGAGTTGTTTTATTAGGTTTCGTTGTTTGGAACTGCATATTTAATAAAGGTAGAAGCTATAATTTAAATTTGAGAGGTTACATGTCAAGAATTTCAATTGTATTGAGTTATATACTCTGCGAGGCATGAATCAACTTTTAAGGATAACGCTTTTACGTAATTCTATACCATTGTGAGATCTTCTCATACTCTATTTTTTGTCTCTTATATTTTATTTTTAATTTTCATATTTGTTGGGAGTAATTTTGCACTACAAGCCTATTAGATCTTGGGCCTTATGGCCAATGATAGGCCCACATAACTATTAATTAATAGCAGGAGATATAATTTAGGTGGGGTTTTACTGAGAGAATTTGGGTAAAGTGTCATACTTAAGATCTAAATTGGAGTAGTAGCAAGTCCAATTATAGCTTTCATGACTCCCAAATCAATTCAAATCTACCTCAACTCTTCCGCTTATAAATAGGCTTCTACACAATGTATAAATCTCAGACTTTGATACTCAAGAATACTATTTCTACAAGAATTTCCCAAAGATTTCTAATAATTTTATCAAACCAAACCTTTTTTCTTGTCCCAGTTGGCGTATATTTCTTGTCCCAGTTGGCGTCTAACTTCTTCCAACTTGTCTTAATCTCATGATACACCCTTCCCCCAACCTAACTCCACTTCATTAAAGTAGTACGTCACATAATATTTGGTGCTCATAATTGAGCTTTCCTATTTTATTATGCATTGCCTAATTGAAGAAAAATACCATATATATATATATATATATATATATATATATATATATATATTTTTTTTTTTCTTTTTGTAACGTTCATATTTTATAAGGACAGAAATTTATTATAAATTAGTTTGAAGGAAATATCCTCTAACCCTTTTTTTTTTTTTTTTTTGAGATAAATTTCATGATCATTTTATTGAATCAATCAACGGAAGGAGTTGAACACTCCATCCGGATAATATCATGAATACATTCCGGGTAACAGTCCCTCCATGTTCTCTCTATGTTGTCTTTCACAGCCATGCGAGCAATAACATGAGCAGCATTATTTGCTGCACGACCCACTGCACGGGCAGACCAGCTAGGAAAAGCTTCTAATAACATCTTCATATCTTCAATCTGATGGCCTATCTTACTCCAGTTGGGTTCGGTAAGGTGGAGAGCGTCCACAATTATCTTTGCATCGCCTTCCAGAACAATATGGCTAAGGTCCATTTCCCTTCCAAAAATTAAAGCTTGCACCCCCGCCCAAGCTTCTGCAATCAAAGGGTCAGTGAGCCCCTGTTTTAGCATGCACCGCACAGCCAGGACGTCCCCAACAGAGTTTCGGATCACTACTCCCATCCCAGCTACGCCTCTCTTCGAGCATAAGGCCGCATCCCAATTCAATTTCCACTTTTCCCGACCAGGGGCCTCCCACCGAGGAAGAGATTCCACTCTGATGGGTCCGGCAACTAAAGCATTGGCCTCGGTATGTTCCTGGCGTGAAAGTAGAACTTGTTGGACTAAAGCATTTGGATGGGTAAATTTTCCCTCATGCACAAAGTCATTCCTACGGAACCATAGGCGTTTTGCTAGCCCCACAAAAAAACAAATCTCTGAATCATTACATGTCTCGAAAAACCTCTCCATCAGCTGCCGAAACGTAGTTTCTTCCGAAGAGCATTTCTGGAATTTCTTCAGACTCGCCCCCCAAGCATCCCGTGCTGCAGGGCATTCCCACAAGGCATGAATACAGGTTTCGGCTTCCAGAAGGCATAAAGGACAGGATGCATCAGTGATGACTTTGCGTTGAACCAGATTGCTTCTCGTTGGCAATATCTCATGGCATGCTCGCCAGAGAAAGTTCTTTTCGGCATTGGGAATTTTTAACGTCCATATTAGACTCCACACCCCTTTTGTATTCGAGAGCTTTGAACTGGAGGCTTGCTGCTGTATTTCCATACTCTTCGCAATGTGATAGGCACTGCGGACAGTGAAGACTCCCTTTTCCGACCCTCTCCAGATCGCAGCATCTGGGCGATTTGTACAACTCAGTGGAATAGATAAAATAGCTGTTACCTCTTCCGGGAAAAAATGTAACGCTAGCAGTTCTTTTTTCCATTCGTGCAGATCGGGGTCGATAAGTTCACACACTTTGGCATCCACTCCGAAAGCTCGAGGAGGAGATTGAATGGTGTAAGTTGTTGGAATAGGGACCCATTTAGAGCCCCAGATCTTCGTTTGTTCCCCATTCCCTATTCGCCAAAAAAGTCCTTCCTTCAATAACTCACGTGAGCCCAAAATGCTTCTCCACGCAAAGGAAGGTTTAGACCCAATCTTTGCTTCCAAAATAGAACTCTTATCATAGTACTTTGCCTGCATAATTTTTGAAACGAGGCTTTCCGGGTTATGCCACAATCTCCAACATTGTTTGGCAAGGAGTGCTTTATTGAAGCAATGAAAGTCACGAAAGCCCATCCCACCACTTGCCTTTGGGATGCCCATTTTACTCCAGCTTTTCCAATGGATTCGGTCGTCACCCCACCAAAATTTTTGCATTAATGAATTAATCTTGGAACACAGTGCCTTGGGGAACATAAAAACACTCATAGAATAGGTCGGAATGGCTTGAATCACAGCCTTAAGTAATATTTCCCTCCCAGCTTGAGACAGAAATTTATTCTTCCAGTCTTGTAACCTCTTCCATACCCTGTCAACTATACACTTGAATTCCTTTGTACGCGATTTACCCACCAAAGCCGGTAAGCCCAAGTAAGTATCATATCTGTGAGTGCTTGTAATCCCTGCCACACCAAGTATTTCCTCCTTAGAAGGTTGAGATGTGTTGCGGCTAAAAAATATAGCCGTCTTTGATGGGTTTAGACGTTGTCCCGAAGCGCTTTCATATGTATTTAATAAAGTTGTCAGTCTATTCCAATGCTCAATATCTGCTCTGCAAAAGAGTAGACTATCATCTGCGAAGAAGAGGTGATTTAGGCGAGGGCCTTTCACCGAAGTGGAGACCCCCTCCAATTTCCCCTCACGGTCAGCTCGTGCAAGCATAGAACTCAACACTTCTGCACAAAGAAGAAATAAATATGGTGAGATTGGGTCACCCTGTCGAATTCCCCTAGAAGGAGTGATTCTCCCAGTTGGAATCCCGTTCACCATAACCGCATAGTTAACTGTGGACACACATTTCATGATAATATTTATCCAAGTGGGAGCAAAACCCATGCGTTTCATAACTGCTTCTAAAAAACCCCATTCGACCCTATCATAAGCCTTACTCATGTCAATCTTAACCGCCATATACCCCTTCTTTCCCCCCATACGGGAATGCATGGTGTGAAGGGTCTCATATGCAGCCAAGACATTGTCTGTGATTAATCTCCCCGGGATAAAAGCACTCTGGGAGTGGGAGATAATTTGTGGTAAGATAACCTTAAGGCGATTAGCCAACACCTTAGAGATTATTTTATACAACACATTGCACAGACTTATAGGGCGAAATTCAGTCACACTCGACGGATTTTTTACCTTAGGGATAAGAGCAATCCAAGTAGAATTCATTTCCCTATCAATCACTGCATTATTAAGGGAAAATAGGATAGCTTTACAAACCTCAGGGCCTACAATATCCCAATTCTTTTGGAAGAAACCTGCATTAAAGCCGTCCGGGCCCGGAGCTTTTAGAGGGGACATTTGGAATAAGGCGTTTCGTACCTCCTCTGTTGAGAAAGGGCGCACTAAAACCTCATTCATGGGTTCCGTAATTCTTGCCTCCACAGCCCCCAAACACTCTCCATAGTCCACGCTTCCCCCTGTTGAGAAGAGGTTTGCAAAATAATTGGCAAAAGCCCCCTCAATCTCTGGTTGGGTCTGCCATAGTCTGCCTCGCTCATCATGAATATGATTGATTTTATTTGACCTCCTTCGCTGAGTTGCGCAGGCATGAAAAAACTTGGTATTTTGGTCTCCAAATTTCAGCCAATTAATTTTTGCACGTTGTCGCCATCTTATATCTTCCTGTTCCAGCAATACTTTGAGTTCTGCTTTGATCATGTCAGGTGCATTCCCATCAGGAGTCTTCTCTTCACCCATTATCTCAGCCAACCGTAGACTTTTTTCAGCATACAATTTGTCCGGCTTCCCCACTTCATTCTGTCTCCATCGCACTAGAGCTGTTTTACATTTCTGCATGTAAACAGTTAAGTTCTCCCATGGGCCTGCATGCGAATAAGTTTCCTGCCAGCTTTGTTCGATAATTTCCCTGCACCTGGTGTCCACCTCCCAACCTGCCTCAAACCGAAACTGTCGTT
This sequence comes from Corylus avellana, assembly GCF_965113065.1. NCBI lineage: Eukaryota > Viridiplantae > Streptophyta > Magnoliopsida > Fagales > Betulaceae > Corylus > Corylus avellana. The sequence goes on from NC_142497.1 coordinate 15,267,374, forward strand.
GTGGCCGTGAGCAGCCAGCATTGCCTACTAGCGACAGGAAAATAGGAGCGTGATCAGAGCATATAGCTGTCCCAACCCAAATTTTGGGATCCTGAAACAGAGCACACCATTCCCGGTTAGCAACAACCCGGTCCAATCTTTCCTTTATGAAATCGTTCCCCTCCCTGCTATTATGCCATGTAAATTTTGGTCCCATATAACCCAAATCCGAAAGACCCGCCTCTTCGAGGGTGCTTTGAAAAGCCTCCATTAGTCCCCTCTGTCGTTCATTCCCACCAACTTTTTCAGCTGGACACAGAATTTCATTGAAGTCTCCAAAGCAAACCCATGGAAGAGGGTCCATCCGAGCGATATAACGCAATAAACTCCAGGCTTCCCACCGCTTGCTAGCAATCGGTTCGCCATAAAAACCAGTCATCTTCCAAATTGGGTCAGTTGGGGATAGGCGTATCATTGCATTGATATGACGCCTACTAAAATTCTGGATTTCCACCCCAGCCTCATTCTTCCAGAGTAGCGCCAAACCCCCACTTCGACCTACACAGTCGACTGCAAACACTTGATCAAATCCCAAATTAATTCTCATTCGTTCCATTCTGTGAGCTTGTAGTTTCGTTTCCATCAAAAACACTACAAGGGGCTTCTTTATTTTCACCATACGGCGAAGCTCTTGAACTGTGCGAGGGTTCCCAAGCCCTCGACAGTTCCAGCTCATAATGCTCATTGCGGTCGGCGGAGCTGCTTAGCAGCGTCCGCCATCCCCGATCCGATAGTTTCTTCTCGTGGAACCCCCCCACTGGATTTTAAGCAACGTCCCCCTTTAACGCATCCTTTTTTTACCACCTCGTCTACTCCTTCATTGAAATCACGTGTTTTACGTTTCCCTGGAATTTCTCCACCAGACTTCGCATTTTTTGACACCTGTATCTCTTTACTGTTTCGGGCCCATGAGTTGTCGCTAGCCCTTCTCATTTCCATTTTTTGCCCTCTTAACGTGTCCTTCATTTTTTTCTCTACATCAGCCATGGTAAAAAAATTGCCCCCATCTTTTTTACTTCCCACGTCACCTTCCAGTTTGCTATTTGTTTTTTCTTTTTCCCGCACCCCTTGCATGTGCGCCAACTCATCCAGGAACGCATTAATATTCTCACCGTTTGAATTCCCCACACTTTCCTTGTTGCTCGCTTCATTATGCCCAGAATTATTAGATTCCTCCATCCCCGCATCTGTCCGCCCAGATTGCTCCCCGAGATTTCTGGAAGTCAAGCCTCCATGATTTTCGGATCGCAAATCGACATTAGCAGGATCTTCGCCTGATTTTGAATCGGATGGTTTGTCTCTACAAGGAAAGCTATGGCCTCTTAAATGACTTTCCAAAGGTGAATCCATGTGTTGCTCCGCCGTGCCGGAGGACTTCTCCTCCTCCTCGTGATTTCTGCTATGCGGGCGTTTTCTGCCCGGGGTCTGTCTCCGTCCATGATCGTACCTTCCCCTACCATTATCACGTTGTGGAGATTCTCTTCTATCCTCTCTGTGGCTGAGCCTACCTCCGAAACTCCGTTTTGGGGATGATGCACGCATCCAAGGTCCAAACTCAGTAGCTGCATTCTGTTTTCTGGCTCCTCTCCTCACTGCACACCCAGTTGCCCCATGTTTAATCACACCACAGTCGAAGCAAAACTTAGGTAAGCGCTCATATTGGAAGCCGATCAGCATTGATGCCCCGTTGATCTTCAGCTTTCTTCCTCTTAACAATGGTTTATGAAGGTCTAGGGTGATCTTGACCCGTAGAGATTCACCCCATCCCATTCCTCCCTCATCTACATCCACTTCTTCCACGTTCCCCATGGACGATCCTATTTGTTGCCCAACCACCATACTCATGCAAGCCAAGGGGAGGTTATACATTCGGACCCAAAAAGCAGCTTTGTCGAAAAGGTATTTCGAAGGAGGCGTGAGTCCATCAAAATCCTCTATTGCAAATAAGCTCCCTTCAAAGACCCAGGGGCGTCCCTCTAATACTCTTTGCTTGTCTCTTCCTGTCACAAAGTCCACTAGAAATAGGTTATCGCCAAGGACTTTGAAGGAAGGTGTTCCGGATGGCTTCCATCCTCTTAGGAGTGTGTTTCTTATTATTTCCTTACTGACCAGGTGATCAGCAATCAACTTCCCCACCACACAATTTTTTCCTTGATGCACTCCTATTTCCCAAGTCTGATCTTGTATCTCCAATTCTGCACATTCCACCTCCGATAAGGAAAAATTACCCCACATCCTGGTAAGGTCATCCTCCATCTAAGATTCGGTCTTCGCCATTCCTGTTTCTTCCACCGCCGTCCAAAGCTTGGAAAACAAATCCTTCCACCGCCGTACAAAGGCTTGGAAAACAATTTCCTCTGCCCTAGTCCTGCGAACTCTAGGGAGAAAACAGTAGCCAATTGGACTAAACAAAACCACAATCTTTCTCGTTGAAACCTGTATCCAGACAGAAGACGTTCAAAAAGACAATCCTCTTTCACCTTCTCCCTAATAGATTACAGACAAAAAGTAAGCGCCACCACAAAGGCTACACCAACCCTTGTCCCCATTAGGTTTTTCGGAGGCGAGAGGCCTTATTAAAATAATCAAAGAAAGAGATCTCAATTTGAATAGTCTCCCTAACCCTTTTAAAATACTATCAAATGTCTATAAACATTGAAAAGGCATATTAAATTTTTAACGTCATTAATAGTAGTTTACTAACTTGGACTAAATTTAATGTATCTTTTAAATATTTATAGACACTTAACGCTATTTTAAATAGGTTGGGAGATATTTTCTCCAAACTAGTTTGAAGGAAATTTCTGTCTATTTATAATTCCAAATAAACATTCAATGCTTAATGCATGTTATATAATAAGTGATTCAAATATATATCAAAAACACCTCATCATAGGAAAGGATCTGCAATAATACACGAACATTAATTCGTTCTATCATGTATTTTAAATCAAATTTTTTTTAGTCTTATTTTCTCATATTATAATCATCATCTCACTTATATTAATGTCCAGCATGCACCCTTTATTGCAAAACTATTTAGATGATGATTATAGTTTTTTGGAGTGTTAAAAGTATTTTTAGGCCCTTTAAACGCAATTTTAAGCAGACTGACCTTAAATCTGAAATTTAAGAAGATAATTGTAAGAGTTGAATAGACTAACCGGTGACTGACTAAGGACCTGTGTGAGACTACGTTTGAGGGATCTAAAAGTGCGTTTAATACTTAAAAATTCTGTTTGAAGAAAAAAAAAACTCGTTTAGTAAAAAAATTTAAAACGCTTTTAAGGGTCCAAAAAACTTAAAAATGACCAAAACACATTTTTGACAAAAGCTTAAAAATGAAGCTTTTACCAAAAAGTATTTTTTAATTTAAAAGTTATATTTCTCAAACGTCATCTCAAACAAATTCTTAATGCAAAATAATAAAAATGTCAAAAAATTCATAGCCTTGGTATGCTTAAGTCAACATTACTATTTGGAGTGAGAATATGCAATGAATTCAAAATTTTTTAAAGAAATTGATCGACTTATGCCTATGCCTTGAGTCCCTCGTTACAGGGTTTTTTATAGTTGCTTTGCTATTGATGCTCCATATTGATCTGGCGATTTACACGTTAGATAGTAGTAGTGGTAGAGAGTTAATCTCTTGAAATATTTGAAATAGGTAAATTCCACTAGAACTCTACGTAACTGCAATTTGCAAAGATAAAATGAAATTACTTGAGTGAAATTCAAAGTAAATTTTAATTGATCCCCAACAATAATTAACATTATAACACATTTTTCCATGCATGAACGAACTTTAGAATTTATAGTATAGTTTAGATGTATAATACTAATGAGATTTGACTGACCAATCGTTAGAATCCTTAACTGAGGGCAACTCCATAAATCACGCGTGTTATTTAATTTTAATTTGTTAAGGGGTTAGTATTGGTTCGTTTGGTACGTACGAACCTAATAAAAATAAGCATCCACGTCATATTTTATTAGATCTCCATTCCCCATGCAATATTGATTGTATTGTAATATAGTAGAAAAATTATATACGTTAAAAGAAATCAAAAAAATGGAGGAGATTGGAGTGAAAATTATTGAAAAGTTAGTGCTTTTAGATTTTTAATTGTTAATTTTTTAAATCAAATCATAGGGTTTAATACACACAACAACGATGAAACAATAATAAATTATCACCTATGATTATATGTAAGTGGCGTGTGATTCCACCAAAAGGATCATCTTCATTTTAAAAGAATTTTTTTTTTTTTTGGTTTTTTTTTTTGTTTTTAGAGAACCTGTTAAGCAAAATAAGAAAGCAAAATGGTCTTTACAAAATTGAAAAGATCATTTTGTCCTCCTATATTGCACTAATTGGTTTTTTTCCACTAGACAAGACCAAGAAGAACTTTAAGATGAGGGAAAATTTAGATCTAGACCTTCTCTCCTTCTCTTTCGTGGTAGCAGTGTTTGGTGTCTTCTATATGGGCTCCATCGGTTTCCATTTCTGGCAGGTTGCTTTGGATCTAGATCCAGATCTAGTCTTTTCAACTTTAGATCTAATCGTTTTCTTTGGCCAAGGTGTGTCTTCCGAAGGGCTGTCTACAATGCAGTGCTCTTCCGTTGTTGCTTGTGGGGTTTTTATTTTTTATTTTTTATTTTGTTTGTCCTGACCTTCTGGTTGAAAATGGATTTGTTGCCCTGACATTCTGGTTGAAGATGGAGTAGATTGGTGTGTGGGCTTAACTCTCACAGCTAAATTTTTAGTTTCTAGTTGTTTTTTATTTTTGTTTTGTATTTGGGCTACCCATATCCTACATCTAATCTGCTCGAAGCAAATCTGTTTTTTTAAATGTAATTGTTATGACTTTGTAACCTTCATAGCTTTTGGCTATGAAATTTTTAAGAGTTTTATACTTATAAAATTTCATTAATGAAAGTTCCATATTTTTCATAAAAAATTAAAAAAAAAAAAAAAAATCCCAAATAGATAGCTGCTAAGGGTGAAAAGGTGGTTGCGGTTAGCGGTTAGTGGCTAAAATCGTTAACCACAAATGCCTAGGCGATTAGTAAATTTTACTAACCGCCTCCGCTAATTGCTAAGCAGGTTAACCGCCCCGTTAGCGCTAACATCTTTTTTGGGGCCTTTTATTGGGCTTTTTTTTTTGCCGGTTTTGGACTAGTTTTGGGCCGGTTTTGGGGGTTGCTTTTAACTTTTTTTTTGCTCACTTTAAACAATTTTTCTTTTCATTTTCATACCCATTTTAGCATTAAAAATTGCTATATATCAAAATCCTTGTTGGTCAGTCACCTTTTACGAATTTATACAACATAAAATACAAATAAAATTACAACAATTTTTGTAAATCATCACTTCACTTGTAGTCTTGTACACAACATACAAATAAATATATATATTATATGAAATATACAAATAAATGTATTATATGAAATATATAAATAATAAAACTATATATATATTTCAAAAAAGCGGTTAGCGGTTTTTAATAGCCACTTTCAAAAGCGGTTAGCAATTTTAGCGATTAGTAAAATGGTTAGCGGTTCTAAATTTTTACCATTTATATATATATATATATATATTATCCTCACTGCCCCTATGGAAGGAATCCACTACAGCAATAAAGGTCACTGGGAGGAGACTAAATTTATTCTTAACCAACTATCTATTGTTCCGGCCAGTCAGATGATATTCTATCGTTTTAAACGAGGTATCTCATTTCCTTTTCCCTATTCTGAATAGAAAAATAAAAAAGTAAAATAAGGTATCTCATTTTAATATTTAGATAGCAACTGCACTGGAAAAGACAGTTCTCATGGACGTTATATGTAAATTATTACTTTACCATAATGCCCTCTCCCTTTATACGAAAATCCAAATTAACAAGTTTATTTATTACATAATTTTAGAAAATTATTGGCCCAAGGATAAAAGTGTGTTTGCTCTCAAAGGACAAAGAAAGAAAATGCCTCGTATCAATTTGTTTAGTATTTTTTTTCATTCTTATTACTTTAATAAAATTGGAAAAAAAATACAAAATTAGTCAATTTATTTTATCTAATTTACAATTAACTCTAGTAGTATCAAAATAAATTTAAAGGTACATGAGATAAAAAAAAAAAAAAAAAAAAAAAAAAAAACCAATTTACTCATTATTACTTCACCAGCAACAAAATCACTAGTTCGAATTACTCATCTCCCCTCTAAAATGGACATGTCAAAAAAAAAAAAAAAAAAAATCACTAGCAACCGACACCCTATAACCCATTTCTTTCCTTATATATAGGAAAAATTTCAAAAAAAATTACAAAAAGTCACATGCAGTAGCTTCCCTATTGCTTCCCCTAAACATTGGAAATGCTACAGTTCTACCCAGTGTGTAGGGAACCAAAAGTGGTTCTATATAATTTATTTTAATGTAAATATTTTTATTTCCTCTCTCCTCTTTCATTTTTTTTTACCTTTTATCGAGAATTGTGTTGGAATTTTGTAAAAAAAAAATAGAGGGTAGGTATGAAACTTGTATTTTGTAAAAAAAAAATATATTTTAATGGTATAGGGAAAAGTAAGAGAAACTGTTATTTTGTAAAAAAATAATATTTTATGAAGTATATTTGGATAGGGAATTAAAACGTAGTTTTGTTCCCTAAACTTTAAAAAAATCAAAGCAAAGAACTACTAGTGCTTTTACAATCAAATTTTGTCCCTTTAACAAATTTGGTTAGTGTGACATTGGCTTAAATAAGACATATGTCACAATTGTATTGACTCTGATGTATTATATTATCGGAATCTGTTAAGTCGTGGACAAAATTTGATTGTAGGAAGTAAATTTTTTTTTTTGACATATCGCAAAAACCTCTGAGTTCATTTTGATATCATAAGGAACTACTTGCAAATCAGGTAAACAACATACACTAATTTTGCATTTTTCCCTCCACAAAATTTCCCAAAACAAAATTACACAGCGAAAAATTAGATTGAGCAATACTATAATTAAAATATACCATTAGAGATTTGAAATCATGATTAAATATTGAATCTCTCTCTCTCTCTTTTTTTTTTTTTTTTTTTTTTTAATATAATTTGAGATGTAAGGAAAAATTGCTGCTTAAGAATATATATCAGACATTGAGCAATGTAAGAAACACATATATCATATGATTGATGCTTTCCATTAAATGTAGAAGTTGATGCAATTATTAAATTACAATCAGAAGGCCGTCTCATGGTCGGGGTTTGCTCATAAGATGACTTTGTATATTTCTATTTTTTGAGTACTCGTTGGCTCAGTAGTTCTACAACGGATTAGTATTTTCTATTTCTATTAAAATAGATTGATTAATTTTATAGTTTATATTAAATTTTATAATTTAGTAGTGTATGTGTTGCAACGTCATTTAATTTTTTTTAAAAATAAATACATTATATAACAAAACAAAATTAAAACCATGAGATAAATCAATGAAATGGATCTATACCACATAAACTCAAATGAAAATAGCTGGTAAAAACGTGGACAATAATCAATATTTAGAGCAACAAGTTCTTAAATGTGACAAGTCAAAATTAATTGGGATAAGGGCCATTAGGCTTTATTAACATGAGCTAAGAACTTTTCTTATTTAAGAAACACATTATTAGATTTTTTTTTTTTTTTTTTTTTTTTTTTGGGAAGTGAATCTTTTAGACATACATTAAAGGACACAAATTTCCTCCGAACCACTTTGGAGGAAATATCCTCCAACCCATTTAAAATAGTGTCAAGTGTCTCTAAACATTTAAAACGTTAGTCTAAATTAGTAAACTATTATTAATGACTGTAAGAATTTAATATGTGTTTTAAATGATTATATACACTTGGCACTATTTTAAATGAGTTTGCGGATATTTCCTTCAAACTGGTTTGGATGAAATTTCTGTCCTTAATTAAAAATCAAGAAGAAACAGCTTAGTCAATAAATACAACATTTTGAATAAAAATTGGACACTCCTCAATTCAAACTTGCTCTAAAGATTGGCGAAGAACTAGTTTTGCTAAGCAATGAGCTGCTTCGTTCGTTTCCTGTTAGTATGCCCCATGTATCATGCCTAAAAACTATTTAAAATGGTTTTTACGTCATTAATCAATTAGCCATACTGACTCCAATAATTGCAATATATGTACAGTTTTTAATGTGTCACCTTTTACTATTAGGGTAATACATACGGATACGAATTAGGTTATTAGTAATAATTAACCGCATTTGTATTCACTTCATAAGATTACTAATCACTATTCGCATAATTATTGCGGTTATTAACTGTTATTTGCATATCCATTAAACTTCAAAATTTTAGCAAAAACCAATCTCTTTTATGCCAAAGCTGGCTACGAGGTAATATAGCTAAATCTAAAAACTGATGAAGATGTCTCGTATGATTGTTGAGGCTCGAACAAGAAAAATTTCACAAATGTTGCTTTTGTGTAATTGAATTGAAAACACCTAGATTGCATTTTTCAAGATTAAAAAAAAAAAAAATCTAATTCAAGATAGAAAATTAGAAAAATAAAAATAAAAATAAAATCAAGAATCATATAAATAATGAAGCATCATTGACCCAAATCACAACCAAAAGCACTTACATCTTGTACATTTATACAAAGATCAAGAAAAATTGAAAAAAATGGCAGTCAAATTAATAACTCTAAAGATAACAATATGAGAGAGAGAGAGAGGATGCATGTATGAATTGGCTTGAAAAGAGAGCAATGAAATTTTTTTGATTTGGTATGATGCGAAAATGGGAATACAAATAGCGAGAGGAAGAGATTTGAGAGGAGAGAGGGAAAAAAACCTAAGCTAAACAAACCCTATACAAAAGTACAAAACGATGTCCTTTAGGTATTAAACATTACAATGATGTCATTTTGGTGAATTTATTATATGTATATATAGGGGCGGGAGAGGGTTCGAGAGGGGTCAAATGCCCCCCCCCCCCCCCCCACAAATTTTATTTCTCTTTGCTGACTTTTTTTTTTTTTTTTTTTTTACAGCCGTATGTTTCTATTTCAGTGTTATAAGGTTAAGAGAAAAGAGGGAAGATTATGACTATTATTTTTGTCAAAACGCACAGTTTAGATAAAGCCCAAAGCAATAGGGTGATCCCTTGTCACCTTATCTATTTATCATGTGTGCAGAAGTGTTAAGTTCACGGATCCAAATGGCGGAAAGAGATGGGTGGTTAGGGGGGGTTCCTACTTCGTCTAAAGGCCCGAAAGCTAACCCATCTTTTCTTTGCAGATAATTGTCTCTTGTTCTGTAAGGCAAACCCTTATGATTGGTATCGTTTGATAGCACTCTTAGATTGCTATGGAAAGGCATCGGAGCAACGGCCAAATAAGGAAAAGACGGCTATTTTTTCCAGTAGAAATACGAGCCAAGAAGCAAGGGAGTGTATTCTTCATATTGCGGGAGTTCTTGCTAATGAACCAATCACCATTCAATATAGCAACCCTCACAAGGAAACAACCACAACAGCTACATCTTCAACAAGGAAAGATCGTGACCACCAAGAAACCACTCCTCGCATGGAAACTCAAGCAACGGCTATACACTCAATAAGGCAAAGATCAAGCAATGACTAGTGATTACCAAGAAAGGAAAACCAAATCATTCTCATTAAAATTGTATTTATATTTTCCTTTGTAATTACACAAACTCTTGTATAAATTCACAGTGCATCAATGAAAAATATCAAGCAACAATTACATTGCATTATCTAAGTTTTTATGGTATCAGAGCCTCAAACGAGCAACCCAAGTCGTCCCTTTTTTTTTTTTTTTTTTTTTTTTTTTTCCCTGTTCTTCATTGAAACCTTTGCTCAAAACACCTTGCTGCTTCATTGAAACCTTTACTCAAACACCTTGCTGCATATTTCGTCAATGACTTCCTCGTCCACCGAAACCAACCCACCCACACCCATTGTCACCCAAACCCAGCAACCCATTCCTGTAACCCATCTCTCAAGCTCTGCCCAATCCATCTCCAAACTCACCAAAAGCAACTATATGACCTGCCTTATGGAGCCCTTTCTCAAAGGCCATAACCTCTATGGCTTAATTGATGATACCAACACCCCACCAAGCCCACAAGTCTCCCCCTTTCCTAACGGCACCCTCACTATCTCCACAAACCCAAATACTCTATGGTGGCTTCGTCAAGATCAATTGATCCTCAGTATGCTCATGTCTTCCATATTTGATGACATGCTGCCTCAAGTTCTTGGTTGCAAAACTGCCCAAGAATTGTGGAAGACGCTTGATCCTCAGTATGCTCATGTCTTCCATATCAGACTTTCACATCCGAGTCTCAAGCCTGGACGTTGAACCTCCATCTTCAACTTACCATACCAAGAAGGGAAACTTGAGTGTTTCTGACTATTTCCACAAAATCAAGCACATTGCCGCTACTCTTGCCGCCGCCCGCCATCCTGTCAACGATTCCTAGTTCACAGCCTACCTACTTGGCAGCCTGGGTCCAGAATACGACCCCTTTGTGACCTCAGTAACCACATGTGTAGAGCCTCTGTCCACGGATACTCTGTTTGGGCATCTCCTTGCCCATGAATCTCGACTCGCCTAGTGTCATCAAAACGACTTCATGTGCCCAACAGCCAACATAGCCGCTCGGAGCCCCAATCCCCACCGAGGCTGTGACAATCACAGAAGCTTCCACCGCTCCTCCAGCCAAGCCTTCCATTCATGGGGGCGTGCACACCAGCTCCACGCCTCCGCTTCTAGAAATCAGGGAGAACCTACGGGTCACTCTTCTAATTATCGCTCAAATACTACCATGGGTCCTCTAAGATCCATCCCACAAGTGGGCTCTAGACCCACATGCCATGTTTGTGGAAAAATGGGTCATTGAGCCCTTACTTGCTATCATCGATTTGATCAAGCCTATGAGGCTGCTAGCCCAAAAATTTATTATTTGTTCGAAAATTTACTTTGGATAATAATGCTTTCATGAATTTCACTATTCTTGTGTTTTTTGTTAAGGATCGCATCTCCAGGAAGATTCTACACAAAGGCCCAAGTAAAAATGGACTATATCAATGGTCCTCCTCTTCTTCAGTTGCACCACCTAGCATTTTCTCTAGTGAACGTGCTTCTCATCAAGATTGGCACGCGCGATTTGGTCATCCTGCGGTTTGAAATCTTTGTCAAGTAGTGTCCAAGTTTCATCTCCCTGTCATGTCCAATAAGAAGCTTCCACTTTGCTCCGCCTGTCGTCGCGGCAAAAGTCACCAGCTTCTCTTTACACCATCTAACCACCCTTCTCATGTTCCTTTTGAATTAATTGTTTCTGATGTTTGGGGTCCTTCCCCTATTTTATCTAATAATGGTGCACACTATTATGTTATCTTTGTTGACCACTATAGCAAATTTACTTAGTTATATCCTATACAATGCAAATCTGATGTTTTTTCAATTTTTCCAAAGTTTCAGGCCTATGTCGAATGCTTATTTGACCACAAAATAAAATCTATTCAAACCGATGGCAGAGGCGAATATCAAAAATTATGCCATCATTTTGCTTCTCAGGTATTCACCACCGATTAACGTGCCCCCACACCATTGAACAAAATGGGTTCGTGGAACATAAACATCAACATATCGTTGAAATGGGCCTTGCTCTTCTTGCTCATTTATCCACTCCTCTAACCTATTGGGCTGAAGCTTCAAACAGCCTCTTATCTTATAAACAGATTACCTACTCTAGTCCTCTACAACCACTCTCATTTTCAAAAGCTTTTTAACCTTCACCCAATTTGTATCCTCGACCAAATCCAAGTGGGCAATGGTACCCCACTCGCCATCAAAAATATTGGCACTTCTATGTCTCTCAACTTAATTTTATTTTACATCATGTTTTACATGTTCCAAAAATTACCAAAAATTTATTATCCGTTCAAAAATTTACTTTGGATAATAAATCTTTCATGGAATTTCACCCTTTTTTTTTTTTTTTGTTAAGGATCGCATCTCCAAGAAGATTCTAAACAAAGACCCAAGTAAAAATGGACTATATCAATGGTCCTCCTCTCCATCAGCTGCACCACCTAGCGTTTTCTCTAATGAACGTGCTTCTCCTCAAGATTGGCACGCACGTCTCGGTCATTCTGCGGTTCGAATTCTTTGTCAAGTAGTGTCCGAGTTTCATCTCCCTGTCACGTCCAATTAGAAGCTTCCACTTTGCTCTGCCTGTCGCCGCGGCAAAAGTCACAAGCTTCCCTTTACATCATCTAACCACCCTTCTCATGTTCCCTTTGAATTAATTGTTTCTGATGTTTGGGGTCCTTCCCCTATTTTATCTAATAATGGTGCACACTATTATGTTATCTTTGTTGACAACTATAGCAAATTTACTTAGTTATATCCCATACAATGCAAATCTGATGTTTTTTCAATTTTTCCAAAGTTTCAGGCCTATGTCGAATGCTTATTTGACCGCAAAATAAAATCTATTCAAACTGATGGCAAAGGCGATTATCAAAAATTACACCATCATTTTGCTTCTCACGGTATTCACCACTAATTAACGTGCCCCCACACCTATGAACAAAATGAGTCCATGGAACGTAAACATCGATATATCGTTGAAATGGGCCTTACTCTTCTTGCTCATTCATCCACTCCTCTAACCTATTGGGCTGAAGCATTTCAAACAGCCTCCTATCTTATAAACAGATTACCTACTCCAGTCCTCCACAACCACTCTCCTTTTTAAAAGCTTTTCAACCTTCGCCCAAGCTATGCCTTCGTACGCGTCTTTGGATGTGCATGTTGGCCTCACTTACGGCCTTACAATAAACACAAATTGGATTACCGATCCACCGAATGCATTTTCCTCAATTATAGTCCCTCCTATCATGGCTACAAATGTCTCCATCTTCCCTCCAGCCGCCTCTACATCTCCCGACATGTCATCTGTGATGAAACCACTTTTCCATTCTCTCGCCCCCTCATCTTGCCCTTTGCATACACCCCCTCAACACACTATCCTCTATCCTCCTTCTCACTCTTCTCCTCAACAATTCCCCAATTCCCCAAGCACCCCCGCTCCCCTGCGCACCCAATCCTCCCCCACTCCCTCACATGTTAAATCCCCCCTACCGACTTCGTGGAGGCAACCCTCCCTAATTCATTAACACCCACTCCTACTAATGTTGTTTCTCCTTCTTTTCCACAGGTTGTATCCGCAGAGACTACCACCTCACTTCCATCTCAACTACAACATGCCATGCAGACTGGCTCCAAGAACAACATTTTCACTCCTAAAAGTCTTCTAGAGGGTCACATCCGCTATCCCCTCCCAAAAGCACTCCTTGCTGCCATTTGCTCTGATGAGATTGAACCAACCTCCTACTCATCCGCTGCTGAACATCCTGCTTGGCATGCCACTATGAACACCGAATTTGATGCTTTACTCCACAATGGCACTTGGACACTTGTGCCTCCTACCACCAATGCCAACATTGTCGAATGCAAATGGGTTTTTCGACTCAAACACAAAGCTAACAGAACAGTTGACTGCTACAAAGTATGCCTCGTCGCAAAAGGTTTTCACCAATAGCCTGGCATTGACTATGGCTAGACCTACAGTCCAGTGGTAAAGCCCACCACAATTTGTCTTGTCCTCTCCCTCGCCATCTCATCTAGATGGCCTAGCCCCCCTTGGTTGGCTTTCTAAAGACGTCTATATGGCCCAGACCCTCGGCTTCCTCCATCCACAATACCCTCATCATGTCTGCAAGTTACACAAGGCCTTGTATGGGTTGAAACAAGCTCCCCGTGCTTGGTTTTCTCGTCTCAGTGATCGTCTCCTTGACCTTGGATTTGTTGGCTCTCGTCCCGATTCCTCCCTATTCATTCACTGTACTTCTCAACACACCACCTACGTCCTCATCTATGTTAATGATATACTCATCACTAGTTCAACTCCTCAAGGGACCACCTCTCTCCTGCACTCCGAGCTGACTTTGCAATCAAAGACCTTGGTTCTCTTCACTTCTTCCTCGACATGGAAGCCATTCCCACACCCGATGGACTCATCCTCTCCCAATAGTGCTACATTCTCGATCTCCTCCGCAAAAACAACATGTCTGACGCCAAACCTGTCAAGTCACTTATGTCCACTGCACATACTCTCTCCTTACTCTCTGGTGATCCACTCATTGACCCCTCTCCATACAGAAGTGTTGTTGGCGCTCTGCAATATCTATCCCTCACTCATCCCGATATCTCTTTCGTAGTCAACAAAGTATCACAATTTATGCACCGGCCCACCTCTCTTTACCTTCAGGCCATTAAACGCATACTCCGCTATCTCAAGTCCACCATTACCTACGGCTTACTCTTTCATCGGTCACCGTCCCGCACCCTTCAACCCTTCTTCGACACTGATTGGGCGGGATGCCCTGATGATAAAAATTCACAGGTGGTTTCTATGTCTTCCTTGGTCCCAATCTCATTTCATGGTCATCTCACAAACACCGCACCGTTGCCCACTCTAGCACTGAATCTGAATATCGCACCCTAGCCATCACCACCACTGAACTCATTTGGCTCCAATCCCTGCTCCGCAACCTTAGCATTTTTCTCCCCCACCCCCCAACCCTTTGGTGTGACAACATTGGGGCTACCTACCTCTCTAGCAATTCCACTTTCCATGCTCGCACTAAACACATTGAAATCGACTTCCATTTTGTTCATGACAAAGTCGCTTCCAAAACCCTAGCTGTGCGCTTCATCTCTAGAATAGATAACCTTGCTGACATTTTTACAAAACCAACAGCCTTCTCACCTTTCTCTCTCATGCGAACCAAGCTCAACATTGTATGCCACGTGTTTCGCTTGCGGGGGTGTAATGAATCAATCACCATTCAATATAGCAACCCTCACAAGGAAACAATCACAACGGCTATATTTTCAACAGGGAAAGATCGTGACTACCAAGAAATCACTCCTCGCATGGAAACTCAAGCAACGGCTATACACTCAATAAGGCAAAGATCAAGCAACGGCTAGTGATTACCAAGAAAGGAAAATCAAATCATTCTCATTAAAATTGTATTTATATTTCCCTTTGTAATTACACAAACTCTTGTATAAATTCATAGTGCTTCAATGAAAAATATCAAGCAACAATTACATTGAATTACCTAAGTTTTTACTTGCAACACAGTAGTATGATAAATATTTAGGGTTGCCAGCTTCAATGGAAAAATGTCGAAACACTGAATTTCAGCATATAAAAGAAGGGGTGAGGAAGAGAGGTCATGGTTGGAAGGCAAAGTTTCTCTTCTAGGCTGGAAAAGAGATTTTATTAAAGGCTGTGATCCAAGCGATACCAACCTATAATATGAGTATATTTCTCTTACCGAAGGAGCTATGCAAGGAGATGAACAAAATTATGCAAAAATTTTGGTAGAGCCATAAGGAGAATGAAAAAAAAAAAAAAAAAAAAAAGATTCACTGGAGGAGTTGGGAGATGATGGGTCGCTCCAAATCCGATGGTGTAATGGGTTTTCGTGATCTAAGTTGTTTTAATAAAGCACTCTTAGCTAAACAAGGGTGGTGATTTGTGCAGAATCCTGTCAGCTTGGTATGTACTATTATGAAGGGTAAATATTTCTCTAAAGGGTCTTTCTTGAATCCACAACTTGGAAGTAAGACTTCGTTTGCATGGCGTAGTATACTTGCGGCTTAAGAGTTACTATAGGAAGGTCTTATATGGCGAATCAAGGATGGGAAATCAGTTTCCATTCGGGGTGATAGATGGCTGCCAATGCCGAGCTCTTTTACTCCCCATCTAGTTGTTGTAATCTTGCAACAGATACAAAAGTAGGGGATTTGATTGATCCGAAATTAAGGGGGTGGAACATGCCTCTTATTTATGAACATTTTAATGAGAATGAGGCTGAAGTTATTTGTAATCTACCACTAAGTAGATATCAAAAGAAGGACAAGCTAATTTGGAGGGTAACAGTAAATGGGATCTTTTTTGTAAGAAGTGCTTATTTCATGGAACTTGACCGAAAGGCTAGTAAAATGGGAGAGGGATCAACTAAAAATGGGAACAGTCCCATTTGGAAGATTATTTGGAACATGCAGGTCTCAAATGCTACTAAAGTGTTTCTATGGAGGGCCTATAATAATATCCCTCCAACAAGAGATAATTTACAGAAGAGGGGTGTGGTAGAGGATGAGGGGTTGTTTATTTTTTCTTATGGAGACTAAGTCTGTTCGTCATATATTGTGGGAATGCCCTTCAGCGCAGGATGTATGGGGAGTATGTGATCAAAATATCCAAAAGTGCCATAGTGAAGGGGCTTCGTTCATGGAGGTTTTGAAGGATTTTTTGCTCCCTGTACGCAAGATGAAATGGATTTCGTGGGGTTGGTTTGCCAAAGTATTTGGTTGTGCCGAAATGCTGTCTTGCATGGGGGTGTATTTGTCCATCAAAATCAGATTGTTGTGGAGGCAGGGAGGCTATTGACGCAGTTTCGTCTTGCTGTTCGCAGGACAGAGGAAGAAGGTGTTGTTGCTACTATTAGCCAGATAATTAAGTGAAAAAATCTCCTTCATGGGAATCTCAAATTAATTGGGATGTAGCTTTGGATGTACATTTGAAACGCATGGGGGTGGGGGTGATTGCTCGTGATTCCCAAGTTATGGTTATTGCTGCTCTTAGTAAAACTATCCCAGCAATTCAGGACTCAACAATGGCTGAAGCCACTGCTGCATTACATGTTATTGAGTTTGGCTGGGACCTATAGATGTGGGATTTTATCCTTGAGGGTGATTCATTAAAAGTTATTGCAGCTCTTAGATCTTTGGAATCTAACTAGTGCTGGTTTGGTCAAATTGTGGAGGATGCGCAAGAGGTTTTACAAAGTTTGGGGAGCTACAAGGTATGCCATGTTAAAAGGGGAGCCAATGCAGCTTCTCATGGGTTAGCCAAAGCAGCAGTTAGGGATGTCATGCATAGGATATGGAGGGATGAAATACCCTTGATTATTCTGAATGTAGTCTCTTTAGAGCAACTTGCTCTTTTTGTTTAAAGTTTTATGCTTTAGATTATTTCAACGAAATGAAAGTCTTTTATAAAAAAAGAAAAAAAAAAAAGAAGCCAAAAGTGCATCGTTTTTGAAATTTGAAAAAGAAAGTTAAATGTCTACACCAACTGAAAGGGCTTTAAAAAAAAAATCATTGTGGAGCAAACTTTAAACAAGTGGTCTTTTTTCTTTTATTTATTTATTTATTTTAAATCCAGTATTTTACTTACCTTTTCTTTTTTTATTCAAAGAGCACACTTTAGACTAATCTTAAGAGTAAGGGAGATTACAAATAAAAAATAAACTAAACCTAAGAGCTAAGTGCTATAGAATATAACATAACACACTAGTGCGATTTGCCAAAAAGTAAAATTGAGGTCTAGCATGTTTGAGTGCTATTTATGATGAGTGTCTTTCTTCTGAGAAGTCAAATTTATCAAAAATGTTTCAGGTATGTAATCGAACTTTTATAATTATATTGCTCTTGAAAGAGTCTTTTCAACAATGAATATTGTTAAAAAAATCATTTACATGACCAAATGGGATATCAGTAGGTGAATGATTGTATAATTTTGTAATAAGAATGACATATTTAAGGCTATCAGCAATGAAGAAATCAATCAAATCATATATCAATTTTAAAGTATGAAGACTTGAGGGCAATTGAATAAATTGTAAATTACATTTATATATTTTACGCAATAATTAAAATTTGTTGAATTATTTATTTATTTTGTTAGTTATATTCTTTACTTAAGTTTTATTTAACTTCTTTTTTTTTTTTTTTTTTTTTTTCATTCATTAAAAAAAAATGTGCCCCCTCTGAAACAAAATACTAGCTTCGCCACTATATATATATAAGGGAAAACTTCACTTTGGCTCCATGAACTTCCACCCGATTTTACAAACCCCCCTGAACTTCAAAATCTCTCATTTTGGACCCCTAAACTTCAATTTGCTCTCAAATAGGACCCTTCCGTCTATCTGAATTGTTAAGCTCAAATGGAATGCCTCTCACGTGACTTTCACGTGATTTTTTACTCCTGAGTTACTCGTTTTGCCCTCACACTTACTAACCGAAATACCCAAAATACCCTCACTCAAAAAGGGGCAAAATTAAATCTAAATGTTCCATAATCGACATCACATATTGCCAAACACTTCTAGAAGGAACTGCTCGTGCGAACCATTGTCTTCATCACCGGCGAACCATTGTAGCTGAAGTTTGGTTGTCGATTTGCAGCGTTTTAGTTAGAAATCCCATATAAATCAGTTCGAATCCACTATAATCAAGTAAGTTTCGTTATCCATAAAATTTAGATTTAGGGTTTGTATTTGAAATTTTTTGAAATTTGTGGTTGATCAATAATTTGTGTTGAATGTTTGGGGGGTTTTGCATGTAACGCCTCTAGAAGGGATTTTGTGGAGTTTTTAGTCTAGAGTAGTATTTATTTGAAGTGGGTCATATTCTTGTTGTTTTTTAGATTTGTTGTTTTCTGACAAGGCGTTAAAAGTTATTATATGTTTAGTCAGCTTGTCCTTAGCTTTTTTTTTAAAGATACTGTTTTTCTAATCTAAGTGTGGTCCCCTAGCTTGGACTTGTGTTGGACACGTGATTGGCACTATGAGTTTTATTACATTGAATAAAGTAGTGAAGTGATCCCTTCCATTACTACTTATTTGGTTGTTGACCTTAAAAGGTACAAATGTGCTTATACATTGGTAGAGAGGTTTACTTTTTGTTGAAGTTGTTGTTTAGGGTTTATGGGCAATGTAGTCTTTTGCTGCTATAACCAAACGGGACCACAATGCATAATGTGTAGCATAATGTACTATGCTCTTGAGGTTTTTTTTTTTTATCACTGTTTAGGGTATTACTACTTCTTGGGGTTTTTTTTATCGTTGTTTAGGGTATTACTACTTCTTGGGGTTTTTTTTATCATTAGGGTTTAGGTTATTACTACTTAAACTTTGTTGGTTTGTTTGGTGGCTGCTCTGAGTACATGGGTAAGATGGAGGATATTCTTAGGATTTATGGTCAATTTTCTAAAAAGTTGTGTATAGATTTTAATTAAACTAAGATTAAATATATGCTTTAATTGGGTCCAATTGTTGGCCACCAGTTCTGATTGTGTTGTTTTTACTTTGCTGAAATTGTTAGTTGGGTTGTTTTTATAGGTTATTACTACTTAAAATTTGTTGGTTTGTTTGATGGCTGCTCTGGGTACATGGGTAAGATGGAGAATATTCTTAGGGTTTAGGGACAATTTTCTAAAAAGTTGTGTATGGATTTTAATTAAACTAAGATTAAATATATGCTTTGATTAGGCCGGTTGTTGGCCACCAATTATGATTGTGTTGTTTTTACTTTGCTGAAATTGTTAGTTGGGTTGTTTTTATAATAATGATTGATGAAGACAATATAGGATTATGACAAATGTCTTCTCATTGGTATATTTATAACTTTCTCATTGTATTAATTTTTTGTGGTTGGAATTGTTTGGGGTATTGTATTAAACCTTTGACTGTAATGAATGTGGCAGGATACGTGATGGGTACACATTGTATGATGTTTGAGGTGCTTCATGTGGGTACTTTTAACAGGCAATATAGGATTAATTATGTAGGGGCGATGTTAGTAATTACCCATACCCATATAATGGGAACAAATTGAATTTTTCTGATATAGAGGACATATGTAAGACATATGGGTATAGGTCTGGGGACCTTGTTTATTACAGTGTACTAGGTTTGCCATTAGACCAAGGGTTAAGACTTCTGTCATCTGACTACAATGTAATTGAAATGGTGGCAAAACATCTAGATCATGATCTTGTAATGTTGTATATAGTAACTTATGGTGTAGCAGATGATGTAGTTGATGGAGATGAATAAGAAGATTCAGAGTACAGGAGGGTAATTGTGTTTAGGAAGGATGCCTTTTAGGATTCAGTTCTTAGTGATGATACAGATTGTCTTGATTCTAATGAGGATACTACTCATCATAGTGGGGCCATTGATGAGGGGGTTGGAAATGCTGAAGAGGTTGTTGACGAGGTAGATGTGGAAGGGGATGTTGAGGGTGATGCTGTGGAGGGTGATGCTAGGGAGGGTGGGGAAGAGAGGGAAGAGAGTGATAGTAGTGAAGACATGTATGATAATGATAAGCTAGAGTCATCACATGTTAGTGGTGATGAAAGTAGAGTGCACTCATCTCGTAAGGATGTAACCAAAAGAATCCCTATTGATCGTACTGATATGAATAATCCGACATTGATTGTAGGAAATACATTTCATAGTGCAGTGGAATTTAGAAAAGCCATGAGCCAATACAATATTAGTAGAGGGAAGGATTTGAAATTCAAGAGAAATGAAAATATGAGGGTTGTGATTGTTTGCAAAGAATCAAGGTGCAAGTATAGGGTATATGGGAGGTAGTTGAAGAATGAGATAACATTCATTTTAGTATCCATAAGGCCCAAACACACTTGCACTAAGAAGTGCGAAAATCATATGGTCACTTCAACTTGGATTGCTGAGTGGTGCATGGATTCTTTTAGGGAGCAGCCAAACATGCCCATAGATGTGTTATAGAAAAAGGTGAAAGCAAAATGGAATGTGAATGTCCATGTGAGTTCTTTGTATAGGGCAAGGAAAAGAGCAAGAGAAATGATCTATGGGAAACTGGATGAGTAGTACCATCGATTGTGAGATTATTGCTCCATGGTTAGGAGCGCTAATGTGGATAGTTGTTTGATTTTGATGGTTGGGAGACCAATGCCTTAGGTGCCATGCAGATTTCAAAGGCTTTATTTTTCATTAGCAGCCATGAAGAATAGTTTTGTGGAAGGCTGTAGGCTTGTTGTAGGTCTTGATGCATATTTTTTGAAGGGTATGTATAAGGGGCAGATCATGGCTGCTGTGGGCAGGGATGCCAACAACAACATGTACCCTATTGCAATGGCTGTTGTAGAGGCTAAGACAAAAGATAGAGGCGCTTCTTACAGATCTTGGCCCTAGTCGACATATATGGACTTTTATTTCGGATTGACAGAAGGTAAAATAATAGTTATTTATTATTCATATAAATTAAATGTTTAGTGTAATGCAACTAATTATATTTTCAACTATTGTATAAGGCCTCATTCCAAGCCTAAAACAAGTATGTCCGCAGTCTGAGCATCATACATGTGTTTGGCACTTGTACGCTAATTTCAAAAACTCAAGTTATTTGGGTGTGCTACTGAAAGATCTTATTTGTCAAGCTGCCGCATCTTACACAAAGACAGAGTTCTACAGAGTAATGAATAAGATAAAGAGGATTAGTAAGGATGCTCATGCCTACCTAGAGAACGTTGATCCTAACACTTGGTGTAAGGGATGGATAAATACAAATTGTAAGTCTAGCTTCTTACACAACAATACTTGTGAGAGTTTCAATTCATTGATCAAAAAATACCGTGACCAGACAATCTTGAGCATGTTGGAAGGTATTAGATGTAAGTTGATGAGAAGGTATATGAGGAAAACTGAGTTAATTAGTTCAATGGAGGAGGCCTTTGGGCCAATATTAGGAAGAAGCTAGAAAAAGAAGAGGATGAAGCTAGTAACTATTGGTGTACATATGCCGGTCAGGATATGTTTGAAGTTGAGTACATTGGATGAACCAAGAAATTCTAATTCAGTTAGGAAGGGGGGTAACAAGAATCAATGTGGGTACTGCATGGAGTTTGGTCATAACAAGAGGTCATGTGTTGCCAAGCAGAGACAAGAGGAACGAAGGTCACGTGTCAGACAATACTACAGAGATAATGAATCAATTGACTGGAATTTGGACATGGTAATGGCTTATTCATTGATAATATTTACTGTTTAGTGTTTACTGCTTATTGTTTAATTTACTAAATTGGTTTACATATCTTCAACTGCCATTTCAACTACTGGCAGGAAAAAGAGAAGAGTGAACACACCATCAGGTTCAAGCAAGGCAGGGGGATCACAATCTGGTGGTTGTTCAAAAACCATAAGTCAAACACCTTCACAGCCTGCATCCTAGCCTGCATTTAGGTCAACCTCATATATTGCATCACTGCATGTCTCATAGACTGCATCCCAGCCTACAGCATAGCCTGCATTTAGGCCAGCCTCACCGAATGCATCACTGCATGTCTCACAGCCTGCATTTAGGCCATGTTTAGAGATTGCATAACAACACTAGTCACAGCATGTGGGAGTAACAACTTCTGTCAACCAGCATGTGAGAACTGCACATTCTACCACTCAACCAGTCAGAACAGCAACATATTTTGCATACAAACTGAATTTGAGTAATTCTTCATATTCTGTAAATTAAACCCTTAAAAAAAATTAGAGGCCTGATTGTATGTGATTAATTGCAGCCATCTACCATATTTGGGAATAAGAAGAAAAGAACCCTAGGATTGGCCACAAGGACAAAGGCAGGTGGTAGGTTGAGGGAACATGTTAGGAGTGGAAAAAAACCTACCAACAAGCAGAAGATTATTGTTGACTTCATTGGTAACCCTGCTGGGCCACCCCCAATTCTAGGTGGTGGACCAGTATGCTCTTGGGGTCCTCCCAGAGCTGGTGGTATGACATTTCGTACTGCCCCACCTGATGTTGAAATACATACGGGAAAAGGGACAGCTGCTGACCATCCTCCAGGTTTTGACAACCATGTTAAAAGAATGGACATGGGGAAAGATAAATCCACCAAAACAGTGAAAGACAAAGCGAAGCAGAAAATGTAGGAACCATGAATGTTATTGTGTGAGTTGGTTCCTGGTCTCTCAACCAGCAGTAGACAACTTTTAGAAAATGCAAGAACCATGAATGTTTTGCAGAAAATGCAGGAACCATGAATGTTATTATGTTTTGGCAACATTTATGCAACTTTTGGATTAGAATCAAATATGTAATTTCTTAAGTAGTTGTGATTATATATGTAGTGTTTGCTATGATTTTGATAGTTGGATTAGTTTAGGAGTTCTTACACATTTGGTGTTAATTTGGTGTAAATTTTGTAGTGTTTGAATTGATTTTGATAGTTAGATTAATTTTGATGGTCATGTATGTTTTGACAACATTTTTGCAACTTTCGGATTAGAATTAAATAATGAAGGATCTTAAGTAGTTGTGATTATATATGTAGTGTTTGCTATGATTTTGATAATTGGATTAGTTTAGTAGTTCTTACACATTTGGTGTTAATTTGGTCTAAATTTTGTGGATGACAACATGTGGATGACAATATTTAGCCAATATTTTATTTCTTAATATGAAGGTAACACAACAGCAAGCAATAATAGAAATTGGGGTCACAATACTATAAATTTAGCGGACAAATCCATTTCAATACTAGAGTCAATTGTACCAACAAAATTCATACAAACCATAACAAATATTACAACATAACTAAAACCTAAAAAAAATTACGAAAATGGTCAATTCATACAAGTTTGATACAAATAAAGACAACAAAATGTCTATTTCAGCTGCTTAACATCAGCCTTGATTCAAGTCCATTAGAAAAAAGGAAACACATCAATACAGCAACAAGACACCAACAACATGCAAGTGCAACTCAAAACTTCAGCTACATCCAACGATACTTATTCTCAACCCTTTGAAGTTTAAGTTCAAAATTAGCAGCATCAACTTCAATTTTTGACTTGTACTCAGCAAACTCAATCTTGCATTTGAAGACTTCCATTGCCCTTTCGGACTTCAATTCGTTCCGCCACTCTATCAACTTCGACATCACTCGATCATCGCACACACAAATTTCTGGTTCAACCCATTTAAAAAAATTGCAATCACAATTTTTTTTCATTCAGCATAATCACAAAAATTAGGGTTTAACCAATTACTACAGAATTTTGGCATAACGGGATGAGCAGAAAATTTTCGTGAAAAAATAAATTCTCAAACACATCTTACCAAATAATTAACACAAGCATAAAACTTTTTGCCATGATTTTTAGTTGTTGATGCAGTTTTGATAACTGTTTTGCTCCCACATTTGCAAATTGGATAGCTCGATCCTGAATCACATACCTCACCCTCGAAGTGCTCCATATTTCACCGTCGTCACCTCACCGGTACTGAGTAGTGGGTAATTTTGCCGCCGGTACTAGGTAGTGGGTAATTTCGCCCGTGGATGATAGAATCAACTTTCACCGATACTAGGTATCGCTATCGTGTGGGATTTTTCATTGTCGTGACGTCGTTGACAAGGTTGGAAGCTAGATCCTCAGCTTTGTTTCTTCGACTTCCTTCCTAATCTTTTTGAATGGATGGCTGGAACCCATTAATTTTTTTCTACAGCTTGGGTAGTGGGTCTTCGTGCTCTCTTCGTTCTCGAGGATTTCTTGCACAGTGGCGTGTTTTAATATATGGTTGTAAGTGTAAGTGTAAGGGTGAGTAAGTGTGAGGCAAAACATGTAATTCATGGGTAAAAAATCATGTGAAAGTCACGTGAGAGGCATTCCGTTTGAGCTTAACGATTCAGATAGACGGAAGGGTCTTATTTGAGAGCAAATGAAAGTTCAGGGGAGTTTATAAAATGGGATAAAAGTTCAGGGGGTCAAAATGAAGTTTCTCATATATATATATAATATATTGTTTTCTTATCCATTTCGACATCTCATTCTTTTCTTAAAAAAATTTCCTTCATATTATTCTCCGAGATGTGTGTAGCATGATGAAACTCTTCCACGAGTCTTCAACGCATTTGACTAAATGCGATGGGTGTGTGAGACTGCCAAATCTTTTTAGCTATTGTTTCAATTCTTCATCTTCAACTCTCTCCATTAGATGTTTATAACAACAACAATAATATTTAATAAACTAATCGACATCATGCACCGATTAATACTCTTTATAGGCCATCTTCAACACAACAAATTCCTTCATTTTTTTTATTCTTTGTAAAGAGTTTGTACTTATACAATATGGTTATCAAATTGGACAATAACCATCGACTTTATGTTCTTTAAATTCGATTCGCACGTCTT
This sequence comes from Corylus avellana, assembly GCF_965113065.1. Classification (NCBI taxonomy): domain Eukaryota; kingdom Viridiplantae; phylum Streptophyta; class Magnoliopsida; order Fagales; family Betulaceae; genus Corylus; species Corylus avellana. The sequence goes on from NC_142497.1 coordinate 15,292,571, forward strand.
GAAAAGAAAAGAAAAGAAGTAAATAAATTCCCATCACTTTTTTTTTTTTTCGATCGTGCTCCTCACTTTTAAATATAACTTGCCTAATTGTTGTGCTTGCATTTCTTCCGAGCAACAATGAAAATTAACAAAAGCATCGGTCAATGTTTTTTTTCTTCTACTCGAGAATCGAGATAGTCAAACCTAATTTAAATCCACAAAAAAGGTTGTTCTTTTAAGGAAGAGGTACAAGAAAATTACTAATGTGACAAAAAAAAAAAAAAGTCGAAGAGAAAAAATTTTGAAAAAATTAAATCCTGGAGTTTTTTCACGACAAGGGTAATAAAGTCATTTGACCTTGTACTGTGGCAATCTTTGTCTCACATATGCACCAATTAAGTTTGATTTAACAGAGAGAAACAAGGAGGGAAGGGGGAAAGAGAGAGAGAGAGAGAGAGGGAGAGTTTTACCTGCAATTCCAAAGAGGTGCCCATTCCCTGTGAAACCCCATTGATTCTCTGAATCCCGTAGCTGGGATCAGAGAGTCACTGTCTCATACCCTTGTCCATTTCTTGAATTTAATTTCATTGGAAATCGTTTTGCATGGATTTGAACTTCTAAGAACAAAAAAAGAATTTAAAGAAAAAACTGCAAATTGAAGAAGTGGGTTTCTTGAGGATTGGGATTCTCTGAGATGGGTACGTCCCAAAGTGAGGGAAGAATGGAGGGGTGGCTATATCTCATACGCTCCAATCGGATTGGGCTTCAGTACTCCCGCAAGCGATACTTCGTTCTCGAAGGTCACTATCTCAAAAGTTTCAAATCAGCTCCTATTTCAAACAACAAGGTCCATGCACATGTTTTTCTCCGTCTGTTTTCAGTTCTTTTGCTTCTGTGTTTGATGTTAATGTTGCTGAACGAGTTGCTGGACGTGTAAAATCGCTGTATTATGTTTTTTATTTGGTGGCGTTTAGGCGTTTGATTGTTTTATGATCACCTGTTGGTTGATGATGAATAACATAGATTGAATGGTAGGATATGAAATGAATAAGAGGTTTTTATGGTTGGGTGTTTTGATCGAATATTGTTTATGGCTCTATCTGTATTTGAGATGTTTGCTTTTGCTTTTCAGCTTCATTCTAGCTTTCCCCGGATTTCAACTCTATTACATGTGGCCTTAAATGGTCACATGGAAATATATTGATACATTCACTTCTTGTTTCTACTTCACTTGATGTGCAGTAAGCTACTTCCTACTTCCAGTTGAAATTTTTGTGACAATTAATGTGATTTGGAATTTTAGTACCCCTAGCATTTCTCTATTTCTAAACTTATTGTTGTATTATGTATCAGTGAACTTAATTCAGCTTGTTTGAAGTAGTGAGCGATTAAAACACTGGTTTCACCTTTGTTTTTCTTGGAATTTTTTCCCTTTAAATGTTCACCTGCACAATTGAATATTATTCCCTGTTGTTTGATGATGATATACGCGTGCTCGTAATTTGAAGCTGGTTTTTTTTGTTTCTCCCTCCTGACTAGATGATGTGTTTTTTTCTTTTTGGGCTTCCTAAAATATATGGAAGTTTTTAAAAATAAAACCATTTATCCATTTAAGTTCCCATATTACCCTCAAATTCAAGCCCACATTTTTCAAATTTAAGCTAAAAAAAAAAAAAAAAAAAAAATCAAACCCAGCTTTCTTGGCCCATCTAAGGTTTTTTCAGGAATACAATGATTAAAATGCATGGCATTTGAAAGTTTTCACTATTGTGGGATGGAGAGAGTATTGTTTGTTTTCTCTATAGGGAAAGAACCTAACAAAATTTTCCATTAAAATAAAATAAAAAAGAAAAGAAAAGAAGAGGAAGAAACCTTGCCTTCAACAAATGATCTCTGTTACCCAAACCAAGCTCTATAGAAGTAACTTAAGTCACTGGATTTCCCTCTTTTTTTTTTTTTTTGCTTTCTCATTAACATCCTTTTAAAACAAAGGGCTTAATGATTTTAAAGAAGCTTTTATTAATATTTAGCTGTTTGGATTCTACTTTTACAAATCTGTGCAGATTATCTGTTCTTTAAACATCTTATTGAGGTTCTCCCGCCCCCCCACACCTTAATATGTGTTGTTATTTGGTGTGCATCTTGCTGTTGGGCAATGTGATCAAAAGTGTATTTGATTATTTAGTCCATGGATTAGTATCAATCAAATATGCACGCAAACTGAATTGGAGCTGTTATTTTGGTTTGTACATTTTTTTTATAAGTCAGTTTTTTTGATCCAAGGGAAGGGATAAGGAAGATTCGAACTATTGACCTCTGCATCATGAGGCGTGGTCCCAGCGCCAATTAAGCTACTCCTTGGAGTTTTATCTACTTTTTGAAATGGGAATGTCATCTTATTTATATCCCTCCTTTCTTTTCTTTTTTCTTTTAACCAACTTTATAATGTTACTGGCAGAAGAACTAAAAGAGAAAAGCCTTGATTTCATTTATTTATTTTTCTCAGGATCCTGTTAGAAGTGCTATTATAGATTCTTGCATTCGGGTCATGGACAATGGGAGGGAGAGCATTCATAGAAAAGTATGAATGTTATGCAGTATTTTTGCTTTGGTGGTGATTTATCTTTTAGTTTATATTCTCTGATTAGCATTTGGCAGTGATATATTTGTAATGGCATATATTTATACCTGTGGCTTGCAGGTATTCTTCATATTCACACTTTATAATACTTCAAATCACAATGATCAACTAAAGGTTTGGTAATTATTTATCATAGAAAAGCGTCGTAACTATATTGTAAAAACTGTCGTTTTTATCTATAATTTTCATGCTTAAGTCATGATTCTAAATATCATAGTTGGGAGCAAGAAGTCCTGAAGAAGCAGCAAGATGGATTCATTCCTTTCAGGAAGTAGCTTTAAAGGTTATAAACTCCTCCATTTTCAAATCTACTGTAGAACTGATACCTGTAAGAGGCTCATGCTAATGCACATTTGCAGGGTGGTCCTGGCATGGGAGATAATCTCGTGGGTTGTTTCAAGAGCAGATGGCAGTCCTTTAGGTATAATAACTGTATTATACCAGAATTCTTGTTTGGGAAAAATCACAATTTCTTGTTGTCTTGGCCATCTAATCTTGTAATTTTGCATGGTCAACACAATGGAGATAACCTTTGAAACTTCTTGGAAAAGTTAGTGCCTGTAAGTTATGGCTTGGTGTTAAAGACGACAACAGTTGCACCACTTTGCTGGATTTATCTTTGTGGCCTTCGTCTGATATCTTTATATTTATTTCCCTTAATTAATTGTTTTTGGTACTTAAAAAAGTTTTTCATGTACACAGATTCAGTGGTTCTAGCAGGATAAATCATTCTAATTCTATTGACTGGACTCTTTGTTCTTCCACACAAATGGATCCTGTAACTTCTGATGTTATTGCTCCTTCATCTTGGACGATATTTGGTTGTCAAAATGGTAAGAAGGGAATTTACAATATGCCGTTGTAGTTAGCTGAAGTTGAATGTTTAATTTATAGGTATTTATGCAGGGCTACGGCTATTTAAAGAAGCTAAAGATAGGGAGTTCCATGTGAAGGTTGGTGGATTTTCTATTCAGCACTTACTAGTTACAAAATACATTTCCGTGGTTAACATGTTTCTTTCTTCAGCAGTGGGATGATCATCCCGCTATAATGGCTGTGGGTGTGGTGGATGGAACTTCAGAAGCCATTTTCCAGACGCTTATGTCTCTTGGTCCCTCAAGATCTGAGTAAGTAGAACATCCCATGTCTTCTTATGTTGCAGCCTCATATCTGATTAAAATTCATAATATCCATGGTTTTGTTACAATGTTAAAGTGGAAATAAGCTTGCAGAAATGGGATCTTAGGATATATAGTGCAATCGAACTTTTGATTACCAACGCTTTATGGATCCCCCTGCCCCACAAAAAAAATAATAAAATAGTGCATTAATTTTATTGAGGCCTTCATAATAGTCATGGTGGCATGTGCTTGCCCAACTGGAGCTTAGAGATTTGCAGAAATTTAATCTGAACTCTGAAAACAAGAGAAGGAAATAGTGGACGGGATGGAAAATCACGTGGTTTGGGACTATGCCTACTAGCAAAGACCATTAGAGAGAGCTCATCAGCTCGCGCTATATATATGCAAATTATATAAATTAGAGCATTATAATGTCAAGGACTTAAATGAGTAATGCTACTACACTTTCATCCCACCTCCATTCCACTGGGCTGATGTGGTAGTGCCCATCAGCTCTTGTTAAAAAAAAAAAAAAAAAAAAAAATCCAAGAGCTTATGGACATTGCCACATCAGCTCAACAGGATAGGGGTGAGATAAGAGTTTAATATTTTTAATTACTTGACTTAAATTGGGTCAATTGAATCCCAAAATCTGGAACATTGTTTAATCCCTGATAATTCTTAATGCATTAACTTTGCGTGGTTCATTTGTTTTGGCAAACCAGCATACTTAACTGAAGGTTAATATATCTAAACTTTGGCTGCCAGGTGCCTTTGCAGACGTCATTTGAGATTGTTTTCCACTATTATGCAGCTAATTAATATTATTAAGTTCTGCAGATATTCTATTATTCAACATATCATATCTCAGGCTTGTTCTTTACTAAAATTAACTTTTCAAATTTACTTGCAGATGGGACTTCTGCTTTTATAAGGGCAGTTTGGTTGAGCACCTTGATGGTCATACTGATATTATCCACAAGCAGTTATATAATAATTGGTTACCTTGGTTAGATGATGATCTTTGATGTTAATGAGATATGTTTGATGGAAAGTTTAAGAGTATGGTATCTTTTCTTTTTGGTGGTAGTTTCTGTTATTGACATATAATGCTATGCAGGGGAATGAAACGAAGAGATCTATTATTGCGACGTTATTGGAGAAGGGAGGATGACGGAACATATGGTAGTGGTGTTTTGGAGGAAATATGTAAATACTATGATATCAACTGTTCTAGTTGAATCAGAAGAATAATCTTTCTTTGGTTTTTCCTGTAACAGTTATTCTCTACCATTCCGTGTTTCACAAGAAGTGTCCACCTCAGAAAGGCTACATCCGTGCCTGCCTTAAAAGTAACGTATGCTTAAAAATTAGTCCGAACAAAATTCCTAGACCTCAAGATATTATTGTGATTTAGTTATCATCATCATCATTGTACAATTCCTATAATTTTGGTGTATTTTCCCTTTTTTGCCTTCTAATAATATTGAATTACTTATATAAAAAAAAATCCTATAATTTTGTGGCATGCATTATGAGTTTAAGATTGTACCTTTGCCATTGCTTTAGTCTTTGCCCAATTATGCAACTCATGAGTAACTATAGCGTGTTTAGAAAGAAAAATAAAACTGAAGAAAAAATGGCACCCTTGGATATGGTAGTCATTATGAGGTCCTAATCTTCACTGCTGTGATTGCATTGTTCAGAAGTTACCAATGGAAAGAATTGGGGGATGACAGTTTGCACACTCTTACAGGTGGAGGATATGTTATATCGCCTGTGAACCATGGGAAACAGTCAGTTGTAAAGCACATGCTTGCTATTGATTGGAAATTTTGGAAATCTTATCTACGACCTTCTTCAGCCCGATCTATAACCATCCGTATGCTTGGGAGAGTTGCTGGTAGCTTTCAGCTAGATGGAACTTCTTATGTGTGTATCGATGATTAGTTCATATAATATGATATTCTTGATACTTTTCCTTTAATATGCAGCATTACGAGAGATGTTTAGAGCAAAACTAGGAAATTACACTTCTCCTGATTTCTCATCTGGAGAATTGACAAGAAACATTAGGTTGAATCAGACAGAAGGTGCTAGCACAGTTGATTTTCGAATACTGACAGGGGATGGGAGGACAAAGGAAAATATCACTGAAGAAATGGAGAAAACACCTTCAGAACATGGAAGCCTTGTTAGCTTGAATGATGCTTCTGATGAATTTTTTGATTTTCCAGAACCATCAGATTATGATCAATCTGAAAATATCCTGACTCCCGATTTTGGTCCGGATATGTACTCTCAGGTACAATATGTTTTAAGATTGTTCCTGTTGCAAATGTAAGTAGTAAAGGGAATCTAGAGTAGAGGCTTTTTAATTATGATGACTTCTTCTCGTGAAACTGGTATTTGATTGATGCTGGTTCCAATAATGTGCTTGAATCATGGTTAAGAATGGGTGGAAGCCACAAAAGGCACACCTCTTTTCAGAAAGCTTAGTGATTAAAATTGTAACTAAGGGAACCTAGAGTTGGAAGTGCAGTCCCTTCTGCTGTGATCTCATCTTTTTAGAACCTATTTTGAATTGTGTTGGGATATAAAGCTTTTATATCTAGAAAGAGAATTTTAGAGAAAGATTTATTTTCAAGCTATTCCCAAAAAAGTGTGTTTTGGCCTTTTTAGAGCAAAAAAGTCAAAGAAGTACTTTTTGAGTTTTTTTACCAAACGGACTCATTTTTGCTTTGCACAGTTTCTTATGTACTAAAAGTATTTTTTTAAGCTTCTTAATGAAATTCCAAACAGGCTCTTAGACAATCTGTATGTGTGTGTCTGAATAATTTGCATTTGAATCATGCTGAAATGATGGGAAGAATCCACATAAGACAAATAGTTTCTCAGACACCCAATTCTAAAGTCTAAAATTATCAACAATTGGATCATTATGATCATTGACCATTAACTTTTGTGAACCTTTAGGTATTTGTAGAACATAGTTGAGAGGGGTGGGTACACAAAGTGACCTTGCCTTGGAGGAGTTCCTCGTCATAAAAAATAAAAAAAATAAAAAAACGAATTACTGGTAATTCAGTGGTTTTCGCTGCTCTTTATATCGTTATAACTATGCAAATTTAAACGCATTATGCTGAACTATATATCTTGTTGAGAATCATTACTGGGTCTTAATTGTTCTTAATTGTAAGCAATTTAACCACTGTATCAGTGTATTACATCCTTCAGTCTTGATGCAGTATAGCATGTGGATATTAATTCTTCACTGCTTACTTTAGTATCATTTCTTATTGTGCACATAACTCACTATGCAAAATTGTCACCCATTTAGGCCTTTCATTTTTGGTATTCATTACTAACTAAATTTCTGCTTTAAGAAGTGATGTTAAAATTTGTATGCATTGGTGTTTTGGCTTCTCACTTTGCTCCTATGAAATTTGGATTACAGGATATACGTCAACCGAAGTTATCAACTGCTGCTGGTTTTGTGAAGAGATTGCATGATCTTGCAGGTGATTCAATGTTTGATGATCATTGCACTATTTAACATGACTTGATTGCATATTATTTCTTCTTCCCTCAAGTAGTTTTCTTTGATTTCTTCCTTGTATGATTTGATGATGGCTGGAGATAACTTGCTGCAGTTCAGAAGAAGGGCTATATGGACTTGCAAGAGATGGTAAGAGAAGACTGTATCCCATGCTGCTATGGGACAACTCTTCCCAAAGATCCAACTTGTACATTAGCTAGCAGTTGGACAGCAGCAGATCCTACCACTTTCCTAATTCGTGGAGAGAATTATTTGGAAGACCATAAGAAGGTAACCATAACAAAATTTAGTAATGATAAACCCAAACTAAATCTCTAGAAAACTTTTGCTTGTATGTTTGCTAAGATGTTCATCATGCTCACCGATTAAAGAGGCAACAAATTGCTTGCAATCATACGTAGAATTACATCATTCTGGAATGCTAGTTTGCATGTATTTGGGGATGAAAACTAATTTATGTTTATGGATTGTTAGAATTTCTTCCATTTGCTTTTTGTGTAGCATGTTTCAAGTACCAACCATTCATATGATTTTTTCTCTGCTTGTCCCAGCAAAGATATGTTAAGTTAATAGTTCTCAGAACCATTAATAGTGACAGTATTTAGACCATGGATATTAGTTGCTAGACTGCTAGAGTTCTTAATCCATTGTACTCCACTAAATAGTTTTGATTTTGTTGCTCTTAAACATCTCCAAAGCTTCAATTCATGGCTAGAATTATAGATTCAGTTGGTGATTCTTATTTACTTTTTCTAATGTTTCGATGTTTACTTTATAGGTTAAGGCAAACAGCACCCTCATGCAAATGGTTGCTGCAGATTGGCTAAAATCTGACAAGCGAGAAGATGATCTTGGAGGCCGTCCTGGGAGCATTGTTCAGGTTCATACTAATTCTTATTAGTTTAGATTTGATGCCCATCTATCACATGTTAAATTAATTGCATTCATTGCATTTGCATATTGTCTTTGTGATAATAATATTTTTTAAAAGCTTTGTTGTGCAGAAATATGCAGCACAGGGTGGGCCAGAGTTCTTCTTCATTGTAAACATACAGGTTGATTTAGTCTTTTGTTTGTGCTTATATTATTCTTTTTTCTGTTGTTGTGGATCAACAATAATCAAATTATTTACTGTGACCAGGTCCCAGGCTCAACAACATATAGCCTAGCTCTATATTATGTAATGAATACTCCTGTGGCAGATGCACCCTTGCTAGAGAGTTTCATCAAGGGCGATGACGCATATAGAAATTCGAGGTTTAAGCTCATACCATATATATCAAAGGTTAGTATAGTCCCATGGGATTAGAAACTACAGAAATCTCAGTGCATAAGAGGATTAATCTTTTTCCCCATTTTATTTTGTTGAAGAATTCAGAAAAGCAAGTTTTATGTTTAAGATCACTTACCTAAACAAGGCAGCGTGCATTTCTCACTGGTGTTGTTACATGATTATGTATTATATGAAATTAATTTTTATTTTTGATCAATCTCTCCCCAACCTTCTCCATTTTTTGAAAAAATATTTATGCTAAAACTCTGTTTGTTTTGGCGTAAAATGATTTCTAGAAAATATTTTCTGGTGTTTAGTGCAACAGAAAATAATAGACAATGGAAAATATTTTCGGTTTGACCGAAAAAACTTATTTAATTTCCGTAAAATGGATTTCATTTTTGAAAACTATAAACTATTTTCTGAGTTTAAGCTTCTCATTTTCAAATGGGCAGACCCATCGCCGGTACTCCCTCGAGACTCGCATGGACCCAAACAGGCCCCTGCTGGGTCTTAGTCGGGACCCCACCGGGAGGCAGTAGGGACCCCGCCGGAACACAATGGGGACTTCGGCTAGGCCATTGCTTGGACTTTGCCGGAACCTCGCTGAGACCCAGTTAGGCCACCATCGGGACCCGATTGGGCCACCCCCGAGACCCCGCCGGAGCACAACCGAGACCCCGTTGGGACCCCGCCAGGACTTTGTCAAGCCACCATCAGGATACCACCAGAACTCAATCGAGACCTTGTTGGGACTCGCTGGGACCCGATTAGGACACCGTTGGGACCTGATCGGGCCACCGCCAAACTAGTTGGAACATTATCTTAATTTAAAGTTTAATATAATTGAATGAAGGGGCTGGCCCAAGTGATGGAGGCCTTAGTCTTTAAGGTTTGCCCCCTTCAAGGTCCAAGGTTCAACACCTTATGGGTTCAAACAATCTCTTGGGGGGCCACACCCCTTGATGAAAAGCCAGCGATTTAACCAGTTCAGTGTAGGGAAACTTCCGAGGGTGCGGTGCACGGGCGGGGGTTTACTCTGCAGGGGTGGATCCGAAGGGTCTTGCCTTGGAGAGGTTCCCCGACATCAAAATATATATATATAGGGGAAAATCCACTTTACCTTCTGAAGTTTCAGGAGTTTTTCAATTTGAACCCCAAAGTTTAAAAATTGACAATGTACCCCCTAATGTAAAGTAGATTTTTACCTATTTATAATTGTGATTTTCTGTATACACCAAACGTTGGAAAATGTTTTCAAAGAAATCAATTTTCAAGAAAATGTTTTCCGCTGAAACCATTTTCTGACGGAAAACCTTTTACGTTGAAAGAAACAGAGCCTAAATTGGAATATCTTCTCTTTTTGCTTTTGGGCTTTTATGTTTGCTTGATTGCTACTGAAATTAGCAATCAGTTTCATATCTTTCAAGTTCAAAGTATTGCTTTATTTGTTGAATTGCATAGATCCTCGGAATTGCCAGATATATCTCCTGGGATCTGGGTTTTCAGCACTGTATGCTGCCCACAGCAATATGGGAGCTGACATTTTGCCATTCTGCTCTCATGCATTCAGTTGCTTGTACATGTTAAATGTTATTAATTTATTTTTAGGATTTACTTGTCTAAACTGAACAGCCTCTCGGATCTGTGAAAATTATTATTTTTATATGGCCAGTATTCTTCTGTTTGTTAGCTTGAAGTGACCTCATTAGGTACTCTATGCCATATGAACCTCATTTATCATCAATGCATGGTGCTTGGGTTATGAGAGTTCGCATTTCTTTTCACAGGGTTCATGGATAGTTAAGCAGAGTGTAGGAAAGAAAGCATGCCTGATTGGTCAAGCCCTTGAAATTAATTATTTCCACGGGGAGAACTATTTGGAGGTAAGTTTTCTAGAATTGTTCCTGTAATTTCTTTGCTTTGTCCTCCTGTAAGACAGAGAGATGGGTATGAGCTATCCTTTTATTCCTGCAAGTAGCCCAAACTTTGATCACTTCTGTACTCTTTCGATGGGAGCATTTGTTCTGTTATAGATGGACAGAGAAAGGGGTTTTGCTTGCGATTTTATAAGTGCCTCACTGCCAGAAACGGATCCTCTCCATTTCATTTGAAATGGAGAGGAACCATTTAGGCAAAAGGGTGGGACATAATTGTCTTTCTCTTAAAAGATGAGGGTTTCCCTCACTGCCAATCCGCATCTATTGAGCATCAATTTTCTTAAAAGCATAAGATATGTGAACAAGATTGTTCCTGCTATTAAGTGAAAGTTCATATTAACTCCTCTGTGCCTTGGTGTGATTAATTGAGATCTGGTGATAGAACAGAGTAGAGAGGACTATGCCAAAGACACAGATATCCATTCAACATTTGAATAATTACATTAAAAATTGTGTGATGTGAGTTGTCACCTTATAACATATTCTAATTCTGGAAATGACAATCATTTCAGCTTGGGATCGATATTGGGTCATCAACAGTTGCAAGGGGTGTGGTCAGTCTTGTTCTTGGGTATCTTAGCAATCTGGTTATTGAGATGGCATTTTTGGTACAGGTAAAACTAATCCAACTTTTTTCTCATTGGCTAAACTATAATTTAGTCCCTTCCAAGAAATTTTTTAGATTGAATGTGATATTTCTGATACATCTGTTAATGTGGCTCCATTAAATGTCACGTGGGACTCTGTATGATAACTGAAATGATGCCCTATTGAAGGTCATTAATTTTTTTTTTTTCAAAAGGGAAAAGTGCCTATGAGATGGACATGGGCACCCAAAGACAATTATTTCAGATTAAATTCATTTTTAGCAATCTGATATCCTTGGTTGATGAGGGTGGTGGCAACTGCAGAATGCATGGCTGATGGCTGATTTTAAAATTCCTTAATTCAACCACACTACCACCAACCCAACCCCAAGCCCCCCCCCCCCCCTTCTTCCTCCTCCCAATTCTAATAGTTTCAAAATCAAACCTTTGCACAACAACAATGGCAACAAGCTCACTTCATGATTGTCTACTCCTTTATCCTGATCTACTTCCTCTCATGCTCCTCGTCTCTCTCTCTCTCTCTCTCTCTCTCTCTATATATATATATATATATATTTTTTTTTTTTTTAATTTCTCGCTGGTTACTCTTCTTGAATCCTCTCTATATTCTTTTTTACTTTTTTTATTTTTTATTTTTTTTATCTTTATTCTATTTTTTCATATGAATCTTTGTCTATTTTCTAGTGTTGAAAGTGTTCTAATAGAGGAACTAAATTGTAGTTCAGCCTTTTCATTTGTATATGCTGCAAGCTCCCTGATTAGGTCTTAGGTTCAGAGCAGTCACCTTGATGATCATATTCTTCATTCTAATGCCTAAATGTCATTTTGTCCTGCACAGGCCAATACATCAGAGGAGCTTCCTGAGT